>NC_090243.1:31997722-32135222 GCF_024489055.1 Chanodichthys erythropterus | reverse complement strand
AATAACCAGACGAAAGCCAAAATACAACACTGAGAAGGTTCACTGCGCTCACAGACAAGATTTATTTGTAAATGTTTGATTGGTGTGTGTATAGTATCTCCTTTTAGAGATCTCATTAAATTGGAAATGGACATGGATAGTTGACGTCCTTTGGTTTGACATGCTGTACTCAATTTTAAAATATTTTAGACAGCATTTTGCTAATTTGCTGTAACTATCCATGCAGCTTTTATGGCCTCATAAGAAACTACATGGAATATTTAGGCAAAAGGCAAAAAAGTGATCAAATGATGAAAACTTAAAATATGTCATGATCAGTTACAGGACCTAATGTATACACTTTGCTTTACTTTAAGTTGTCATAAAATCAAAATTGTCCCTTTTTTCATGCATGTTGTTGCTATTTTTGTGAACAATTCATTATTTTTTTAATACATTGTTTTCACTTTGGAATCAAAATGTCATAACTTGTTTGATAGCCATTTCACACCGAAATATGGTAGTAAAGTGGTTCGGAACTTCTGTTTCATGCAGACTATGCTGAAATGTTTAAAAAAGGTCCATGGATACGTTATGTGTCAATTAATAAACAAACTATATACAAACTGTGCACATCAATAATAGTTCTTCAAATTAATTTGCCTTAGTAATATCTTAAAGCATAGATGAATGTCAATAAATTAGATTTACACAACATGATACAGGACTTTTACTCAATAGATACAGTAAACAGTGCATTATCTTCTATTTTCTGTTTTTTTTTTTTTTTTTTCAGTGCCAAAAGTGGGATGGAGTGGCGTTCACTGCTTGACTTCTCTTAAGCTCAGGACAGGTATGATCAGGTGATTTGTGAGGAGAGACGTCCATCTGTCAGTACTGTTTCTCTGGGTGAAGGTGAAGATGAACCGTTACACAACACTCAAGCAGCTGGGTGATGGGACCTATGGCAGTGTTCTGATGGGGAAAAGCAATGAGTCTGGAGAGCTAGTGGCCATCAAGAGGTGCGTCAAACAATTAGGCTTCATATGAAACTGAAAGCATCTGTTTTTCATCACAGCTTTTTAGTGACTTAATAGTCACTTTGACTTTGTATGAAGACACCTTCTAAAGAAACTTAGACTTCCAAGGCAGCATAACATCTCATGATATAGAGAAAATTCAAATGAACTTTAGAATGCTTGTCAGCTGAAATAATTGTAACGAAATGTAGCGTTTATTAATCAATTTATGGATGAAATATGAATATAATAATTCATAAGGTTATGAATAAATTATGATTCATATATCGACCCAACGGGGAATTAAACATATATTGTGAATCAATTACAACGAATTATAATCAATTACAAATATGATTAGTTCTGGTTTAATAATTATTTAGAGAAACTGTTCGTTTGTCCAGCAAACTAAGTCCCTCACAGAATATTATAACAGAGTTATTATCTGGCCATGAAAATAACTTGCTATTATAACATCAAAGCATAAAGCGATCGAAAAACGTTAAAGTGACTTGGTTTTCAGCTGAAAGAACAAACAGAACAATCGAGCGTGAATAACGTTTTAATATATGCAAACTACGAATACAGAGGTTATACATCTAAATATATATACAAGAAAATACACACCTATGTACAAGAGTGGAAGTAGAGAAGGAAAGAGAGAAGGCAAGTAGCAAACTCACAACCAGTCCTAAGCCAGCACGGAAATCAGTTTCATCATCTAAGATTGAGAAACAGCAGTATACTTGCATTGGTTGCGTGTGTCGAATTTCAGGTTAGCGCTGGTGCAGTTCGTTGGCTTCCTCCGTTCCGCGGGAAAGTTTAAACTGAGGACTTGAGAGTGAGTTTCGCTGAAAGATGGCGGTCCCGGAGCTGAGCGCGATGGCAGCGCGTGGTCACCGGAGATGTCCGGGAAAAACGTGCACGAGATGCTCGTGAGACAATCGGGAGAGAACACACAAGAAATTGTGCGTCTTTGCTTTTATGACAGATAAGCCAACACACCTCCTTGAGGTGGGGTAGCCAATAACATGGGTGCAAAGTTGGCGGGAAAGCTTTCCCTTTGTTTGGCCTCACGACTTAATCCAATGATTTATGACTATCAGATCAGATCTCCAAATGGAGTATGTTCTTCACAGTATCATTAAACACATAGAAAAATGCATTTGTCAGCTGTGTGACATATCTCAGTGAATAGCTCGTGTCCGGAGCTTTACGGAGAGACCAAACTCGATAGGTCAGAAAGGCATAGGAGAGAAGTTATGGTTTACAGACAAAATTATATCGTTAAAATGCACACTAGCACAAATACACTCATTTAAACACTAGGAAACATGCATAGGCCCTAAAATATGAAATATATATTTCAGCATAGTGGTAGTTTACAAATACAGTTCAAAATGTATGATTGTGTGTTTCTGTGTGTGTCTGTGTGTGTGTTTTTGTGTGTCCCTGTGTGTGTGGGGTGTTGGAATGTGGATCTGGTCAGTCTCTGGGGGGGGGGTGCTCCTTTTGAAGTCACCAAAGTGAGGAAGTTGCCGTTTTCTGTTTACTCTCTCAGGTCCACAAACCTGCCGAAAGTCACAGTCGTCCGGAGCCGAGTTAGTGATTAACAACAAAGTTCATCAGGTTAAAAGCGTTCTGAAAACTCCAAAGTTTGATTATCCTGATACGTGTGCATACGCTACATAATCATACAATCTTAAATAAAAAAGGACATGGATTAAATGAAAATATGAATTAATTACTGCTTTAAACTGTTCCATCAGCCACCAAAACTGCACACATGGTTGTGGGATACCATGTGTTTATGTACCAGTTATCAATGTAAAGCTGCTTTTACACAATCTGCATTGTAAAAAGCGCTATATAAATAAAGGTGACTTGACTTGACATGACTTGAGGTGACTTGGGATATCAAGGGCAATGAAGGTAACATCTATGTTGCCTTCAGTAAATCACCATAATTAAGGCATCTTGTTAGACCAGATGTTATGCAAGTATTCGATTTGGACATGTCTTAATGCTTTCCTGTGAAGGCAGCATTGATCAGGTTTCAGACACATGCATTTCTGATGCATTCTCTGCTTCTCAAAGGCAGTTTTAGCGAAGTAGTATTTGAGGTCAACATGAATTGACCACATTTACTTTCCTAAAACATGTTTCAATAAATATATTATTCAATAAATAAATAATTCAGTATGCTCACCATACTGAATAAAATCTTTCATCAAAATAGCTTGCTCTAGCAGTAAAACATCTTTGCATTCTGACTGACACTCCATTGCCCTCTCTTCAATGTCCAGTCAATTCCTGATGAATAAATTCAAGTCCCTTTTGAAACTGTTTCACTCAGAATTCAGATTATAAAAGGAAATAAGAACTTGAAGAGTATACTAGATGTAATTTAGCCACGTACCTATCCTGAAGAAAGAGGGACAGATTGGCCTCAGACATAGAAGACTTTTAATTTGTGTAGTAATGAGAACCATGTCTATGGTATGTTTTTTTGTAAGTGTCCTAGTGTTTTCCCTCCTGAAGTGCTTAATATTAATCAGCCTCTTGGGTTTGTATGTTTCACCCCTTGGCTCGTTTTAGCAATCCTCAAACTCTTGACATTAGAAAAACAATATGTAAAATGTTATATTGTATTCTTTGAGGATCTTCTCTTTATAGTGAGTGTCATAACAAACCCGCCTCACCCAGGCTTTCCTATGGGATTCACCTAAGTTCAGGTTCACCCAACACACACGTCTGCTCATTGAATGGGGTCTGGTGATGTGAATTATAAATGCCTCTCTTAGGTGTAATAGCTGTGCAGGAACAGGCGGTCACTATGCAAATTGATACCTGGGTGACAGTGAAAGCGGTGAAAGTGGCCAAGCCTGCCTCAGTATCAACACTGCTCTCTCTTACATAATTCCAAGTGGACTTTCAGGCTCAGCTCTCAATCATTCCTGTATATCAGCTGCTAGAGAGGTGAAATTATAATGATACTACAATTTTAAGACTTTCTTTAGTTTCTTTTAGAAACTAGAAAATCTGACATGGACAAGGGCTGGTCAGTATAGAAAAGTACAAAGTAGATTTTAAAAGTTCAATGCAAGAACTAAAATACAGTCAGAATCTATTATAAATAATCAAGGTATGTTTTTTACTAATGGAACACAAGCAAGAATGATATTAAATCACTTATATGTACCAGTATAACTACATAATAATAAACAGCAATATGTGCATATCTATTTTTTTTTCTACACAATTTAATATATGAAAAAAGCCACATTGAGACTTCTGTGAACATTTCTAATGATGACACTGATAAATTGTTGAGTTGGAGTTTAGAATAGATTCTATGACTAAAAAAGTGATTCTATGTAATCATGAACACACCTGATGATATCACATGTGAAGGTATTTTAGCATTGTTCTATTAAATAATAGGGTGGTAGATTCTAATAATTGACTGATTTACCTAAGCTGTTTGTTAGCAAAGAAACCATGGAGATTAAATCAGTCATTGTGTTTCTCACAGAATGAAGAGGAAGTTCTACTCTTGGGAAGAGTGCATGAATCTGAGAGAGGTCAAGGTATGAACTCAGAGAACACATATTCAGGAATAGTTCTTCCAAAAAATAAAAATTGTCATCAGATTTTAAGAACTTACACTGTGCCCTAACCAGACATGATGCGACAAGATTCCAGCAACAAGCAATTTGTCTACACCACATGTGACAAGGCTACAAGACATGACAAAATCAATCACAAATCACAGCCAATCAGAGGGGCATGTGGGCGGGCTTTACAAGTGCTGTCTCAGTAATCAAATTTATACAAAATTTAACATAATTAAAAACTTATTGCCTTAACATATTGACTTAAACAATCACTTGTTTGTTCACACAAAGTTTTTTTTTTTTTTTTAAATCTGATGCATGTTATCCATTGTCACTTTCATGATGAGTGTTAACATCACACGCAGTGATATTCAAACTAAAATTAAACTTTTTTTTAAGATTATACAAAGTGTAAAATATAAAGATAATCGGTACCTGAGATTATCACTGTCATAAAACACAGGGTTTTTTTTTTTTCCGTTTTTTTTTTTTTTTTTCAAATTCTTGTTCCCAGCTGTGATGTTGCAGAAATAGAAACCATTCCAAAAATAAAATACCTCGTTGCAAGGGATGTATCGCCATTGTGTTGGTTATGGTGCTTTGTTAAACTGTTAAATCTGGGTGTTCATAGTGTTTCTTTTGGTTTTCTTCATGTCTGTGTTGCAGTCACTGAAGAAACTGAATCATGCTAATGTGGTGAAGTTAAAGGAGGTGATACGAGAGAACGATCACTTGTACTTTGTCTTTGAATACATGAAAGAGAACCTCTACCAGCTCATGAAAGACAGGTATGAAGAGTTTCCATATTCCATCTGCCATTTTAATTAAGTGCCCATGATGCCTTTGATAAATAAATTAAGTATAACTTAGTCACAATATTTTGAAATGGTCATTGTGGCTGATGAACGGCACATTGATTGTTTGACAGCTGTGCTGATTCTCTATCTCCAGAACCAAATTGTTCCCAGAGTCAGTCATCAGGAATATAAGCTTTCAGATATTGCAGGGACTATCATTTATTCATAAGAATGGTAGGTCACAGGGCCATTATATTCATGTCCAACAAACTAGAACAACTGAGTCTGAGTCCAGTATCAGATAGACCTACTTTAGACTGAACTACATGAAATCTACTATAGACTTTCTGCTAAAGACTCAGTTGTTCTTGCATCTCTGTGGTGACAGGATGTGTGAGTATCTCATCTACTGCCAACATGTAAAACTAAATCCTGTAAAATCTGAAATGCCCATGACTTCCCATCAGACACATTGTATTATAAGCAGTTAAAGGGGTCATATCATGTTTATTAAAATGTTTTTCTTTGATGTTGCTGCCTTTTGATTGGCTATCTGCTTGCCTTGTGAAACGGTTAACAGCACTTACTCACAAGATGTGAGTTCAGTAGATGTGTGTTGAGTTCAGCATGGTTTTAATTGCCCTATCCCTCAATAACATTAACAGTTGTCACTGAAATGTGCCTTCAAACTGTTAAGATCGGACCAAAGTGATCAGGGATCTTATTAAAAATTAATTCTAGCCACTCCTTTCTAAAGACTAATCCACACTAGACCGATAGATGCTGACCAGCGGCAATAGACACTTTTGTCCATTTTTGTTTCACTGACTTCTTAAAATTTAATTTATTTTTCCATGATATGATCTCTTCAAAGAAGCTAATGCGTCTTCAGTGGTAGCTTTCTCAGCTTATACTACTTTCCAAAGAGCTGTAACCAAACAGAAAACCACTGAGTGTCTCACACATCTTGTGGGTGAAATACAGTTCCTCTCTTATCCTCTACCTGTTTCTTTTTTTGTCTTTTCTCTTCTGTCTCTTTTGTTTGTGAAATTCTCTGGCATAAGGGAAAATAAGATGTTTACTGAGAATGAAATAAGGAACATCATGTTTCAAGTTCTCTCTGGTTTGGCATTTGTGCACAAACATGGTAAGATTTCCTCTTTCAATACACTTTCATTTGTTATTCTCTAATGCTTTAAGGAGATTTATAACACCCTTATGAACTCTTTTTAGTCACTCTAATTAGTACATTTTAAATAGTGAAAGGTGGCATGTTTCTTTAAAAAAAAAAAAAAAGAAAGTTATTTTACACCTACAGTCAGTGTGTGAAATTGACCTTTTTGCCCACCAGACACAGAGGCTGGTAAATGCCTTTTTTTTTTTTTTAAATCTTCAACTCAAGATATGATATATCTTAAAGATATGAACAGTATTTTTGAAAAATCTGTTTAAAATGTTGTGCACATTCTCACAAGATGAACACTCCGGTCATATCAGTAGCTTAATTAAAGGATTAGTTAACATTCAAATGAAAATGACCCCAAGCTTTACTCACCCTCAAGCCATCCTAGGTGTATATAACTTTCCTCTTTCTGATGAACACAATGGGAAATATATTAATAAATATCCTGATGCATCCAAGCTTTATAATGGCAGCAAGTGGGATCAACGAGTATGAGCTGAAGAAAATGCCTTCATCCACATCCATCAGTCATAAACGTACTTCACACGGCTCTGGGGTGTTAATAAAGGCCTTCTGAAGTGAAGTGAAGCAATGCGTTTGTGAAAAAAAAAAAAAAAAATCCATATTTAACAAGTTATGAAATAAAATGTATAGCTTCCATATTCCAATTAAAAATCCAATTAAAAACTTTTGTTGCGTCAGTTAAGCTTTTTGTGTAAGTTGAATAGAGAAGGTGTATGACGTAGCATAAGCTTTTTGAGCTGCAAGAGTTTTACACTTTCTTCGTAAGTAGAATATGAAAGGCGGTCTGGCAGAAGTATTTTCTGTATTGTCCAGTATTTTACTTCATAACTTGTTAAATAAGGATTTTTTATTTTATTATTATTATTATTTTTTATTTTTTTTTTTTTTTACACAAATGCATTGCTTCGCTTCAAAAGGCCTTCATTAACCCCCTGGAGCCATGTGGAGTTTGTTTGTGATGGATGGATGTGGATGGAGGCACTTTCTTCAGCTCATACTCGCTGATCCCGATCATTGCCTTTATAAAGCTTGGTTGCGTGAGGATATAATATATCTCCGATTGTGTTTATCAAAAAGAAAAAAGTCATATACACATAGGATGGCTTGAGGGTGTGTAAAACTTGGGGTAATTTTCATTTGAAAGTGAACTAATCCTTTATAAAGCAGTTTTACATTTTTAACAAAATGGGTGTCTAACAGGTTGACCGCCACAGTGTCTGGCAGGTAAGGAAAAATACCAGCCACTCCCAAAAAATACCTGGATTTGACTGGTAATGGGTGTTAATTTTCCACCATGTACACAATCCAAGTATAAAGTGTTATTTGTTACTTAAAATCTTTAAAAAAAAAAAACTTTAATGGTGTTTATATAGGCTCCATATCTCTGTATTTGAATTGGGTGCAAAAAATACAAATAAAGATGCATTCTAATCTGCATGTTGACAGTTACTATCTCTTTGGCATGATCCTCTAGGATTTTTTCACCGTGATATGAAACCAGAGAATTTGCTGTGTATGGGTCCAGAACTGGTGAAAATCGCTGACTTCGGACTGGCTCGAGAGATCCGCTCTAGGCCTCCTTATACAGACTACGTCTCAACACGATGGTATAGTGTATAAAAAAAGTTTAACAGGACATCACATTATCACTATTTAGTAAATGTGTAATGGATCATATTTGATCCGTCATTCGTACTGACCAGGCCCCACGGTTTTGCATGTATGTGATTTGCGGATTAAGTTTAACCATCATAAAGTTTATAATTTGCATGTTTGTCTTGCCAATTTACACATTCACAAGATTTTAAACGATTCCAGTGCAAGAAGAGGCGAAACAGACCTCGCATCCTGTTATGTAAGCTGTTAAGCTGCGTTTCGGACAATGCACAAACACCGGATTGATTCCTCTTTTGCGTCTTCTTGGACTTGAATGGACACATACACACAAAATTGTCAAAATGTTTGTCTTGGCTAGTATTCATGTAACAGTAGGTAATGTCTTAAGTCAGTGGTTCCCAAACTTTTTCTGCCGAGCCCCCCTTTTGTAGAGAAAAATATTTTCAAGCCCCCCCACCCCAAAACCCAACCATTTTTGAAAGTCTCTTATGCTCACCAAGGCTGCATTTATTTATTAAAAATTACAGTAAAAACACATTAATATTTTTCAATATTTCAATTTATTATAACTTTTTTCTCTGTTTGAATGTTTTAACATATAATTTAATCCTGTAAAGGCAAAGTTAAATTTTTCAGCATCATTTCTCCAGTCTTCAGTGTCATGATCCTTCAGAAATCATTTTAATATGATGATTTGCTGCTCAAGAAACATTTCTGATTATTATCAATGTTGAAAAGATTTGTGCTGCTTCATATCTTCGAGGAAACTATTATTTCAGGATTCTTTGATGAATATACATGCAAAAACTTGATTGCAAAATTATATGATTTGAAATATTGTTATTAGTACTAACTACTTAACTAGCCTACTTGGCATCTTAACTTGTTCTCCTTAATTACCCACCTTTGTACTCGTGAATCCGAGGGCAAGATATGCTTCGTCATATTTTCTTGTCTTTTCACTGCACCAGACGTGACGGCTGTGTCGCAACAGCTGGTGTCTAGACACGACAAATGGAACATTGCAAATCCATTCATCCTTTGTTTCAGAGAGCTGGAGTTTGTCAGAAATAGAAAGGGGCATCAGTTTACTGTCGGGGATTTGTCGTGTCACATCACGTCGCGTTGCATCCAGTAACAGCATCACTGATTGAAAATCAGTGGGTTTTAATGAATTTTGTCACTTTGAGCCGCTCGCGCTTGGTGTAGACATTTTGTTTTGGTATTGGTGGTGAATCTGAAGTATATTCATCATCTGCTTTATGATTACCTGGAACTGGCAGTCCTTTCACAAAACTGTCCATGCTTAGTGCAGAACCATGCATTTACTTATTTGGCAAGCAGCCGCATAATAAGCAGGATAATTACACAGTGTAATCTTATATCAGCCTTCAGAGGTTTCTTTTGCATAATAATCTGCTGACTGGGCACTGTCAGCCTTGCCACGCCACCTAGTTTGGAAACCACTGTCTTAAGTGAACGTAAACAGTTGAGAAAGAAATCGGATGTGTATCATTCTATTGGATCTGTGCTTTAGGTTTCACAGTGACAGCAGCCTAGAAGTACCTGCTGTCATTAATGTTAATCAAACAACAAAAGACAGCTTTAACAAAGATGAATCTATATTTAATTTACACAGTGAACACTATGCAGTGGTGTTTACATTTAATTATTATATTTCTGTTCCTGAATAGTACTGTTAGACCTTATTTTATTTGTAACTTTGTTATATTGTATTTATCTATGCTTGTAATCGGTGTATTTGTTCTTATTTACTAACTATTCACTTGTCTTGACTTTTTGCTGATTCGAAAATTATCCAATTCATCACTCGTAATATGTAATAAAACGTAATATGATCCAAACAGTGAGTTTTGTAATCCGTTGCACCACTACTATTTAGGAGGAAAAATTCACAACAACATAAACCAGAAAATTCTTTGTTAGGAAAATTGTGTATTGAGACATGCCTATAGTGGGCTGAGAGCAATTGTGTAATTTTAAAATACAAATCTGCCCATTATCTTTTAGTGAAAAATATATGTGCATTTTATCTGGTACTACTTCTTCTGTCAGGTATAGTATGTTTCAAGCAAAAGTCAAAGTGGGATATATACTGCTCAAAAAAATTAAAGGAACACTTTGAAAAAACTTAAGATCTCCATGGGGAAAAACATCATGCTGGATATCTATATTGATATGGACTGGGTAATGTGTTAGGAATGAAAGGATGCCACATCGTTTGATGGAAATACAAGTTATAAACCTACAGAGGAGACAAATTATCAAAGACACCCCAAAAATCAAAGTGAAAAAATTATGCAGCAGACTAGTCCATTTTGCACAGAATGGTACTCAGTAGTTTGTATGGCCTGCATGTGCTTGTATGCATGCCTGACAACACCAGATCTGGACCAGGGCATCAGCTCCTGGACAGTCTAAGGTGCAACCTGGTGGCGTCAGATGGACTGAAACATAATGTCCCAGAGGTGTTCTGTTGAATTTAAGTCAGGCGAGCGTGGGGGCCATTCAATGGTATCAATTCCAGCATAATGTTCTCCACGGCTTCTCCAGACCCTTTTACGTCTGTCACGTGCTCAGGGTGAACCTGCTCTCATCTGTGAAATGCACAGGGCGCCAATGGCGGACCTGCCAATTCTTGTGTTCAATGGCAAATGCCAATCCAGCTCCACAGGGCTGGGCAGTGAACAAAGGGCCCTCAGGCCACCCTCATGAAGTCTGTTTCTGATTGTTTGGTCAGAGACATTCACACCAGTGGCCTGCTGGAGGTCATTTTGTAGGGCTCTAGCAGTGCTCATCCTGTTCCTCATTGCACAAAGGAGCAGATACCGGTCCTGCTGATGGGTTAAGGACCTTCTACGGCCCTTAACTAGAGTAACTGCCTGTCTCCTGGAATCTCCTCCATGCTCTTGAGACCGTGCTGGGAAACACAGCAAACCTTCTGGTAATGGCACGTGTTGATGTGCCATCCTGGTGGAGTTGGACTGTCTGTGCAACCTCTGTAGGGTCCAGTTATTGCCTCATGCTACCAGTAGCGACACTGACCCTAGCCAAATGCAAAACTAGTCGGAAAAGATGAGTAGGGAAAAAAATGTCACTGGCCTCTACCTGTAAAAACATTCCTGTTTTGGTGGTCGTCTCATTGTTGCCCATCTAGTGCACCTGTTGTTAATTTCATTAACATCAAAGCAGCTGAAACTGATAACAACCCCCTCTGCTACTTAACTGACCAGATCAATGTACCAGGAGTTTAACTGACTTGATGCTATTCTCTGATTAAAAAGTGTTCCTTTCATTTTTTGAGCCGTGTACATAATATGAAATTAGTTAAATCCTTTTTATATAAAATATATAGAACTGCTAATAAGTCAAGTACTTTAGCAACAATGATACTTTAATAAAATAATATTAATTATATATTTTAAAGATTCAATCTGTTAATTTTTGTTATACTTTTATTTCATATCTATTGTTATGAATGATTCCTGCTAATGACAGTGATGGCATCTTTAATTCATTTTTAAACCAACAACCTAGAGATAAAAGAGAGGGCATACAAGTTCTATCAAAATTCCTCAGTGTAACTGAGAATGTGCTCAGTTGTCCAACTGGCAGCGGTTTCCCTATTGGCTGAAATGTGAGCATTTCTAAGCTCTCTCTTATGTGTTTGTGTTCAGGTATCGAGCTCCAGAGGTGCTGTTGAGGTCACCAGTGTATAGTTCACCCATAGACATCTGGGCAGTAGGCTGCATCATGGCTGAACTCTACACACTGCGACCACTGTTTCCTGGCAACAGTGAGGTGGATGAGATCTTCAAGATCTGTCAGGTTCTTGGTACAGTAAAGAAGGTATGATCATGTGAAGATGAACCAACTTTTTTCAGGGAATTTGCAGCAGTCACAACAGCTTGAGGTGCCGTCACACTAGCAGACTTGAAACTACTTGATTTTTGAGGACAGTGATATGTCAGTTTTTCTGTATGAGGATGAAGCTAATTGGTCACGATCATGAGAGTCAGCCCCAGTGACTGAATTATAATTTCAAGCAAGTTGGTTGTTGACTTTGAGTCAGTTGGGCCATTAATTCACTATATATTTTGACTATATAAATGAGTCTTACAACTGAAAATTGGCTGGAAAAATTAGCTGGAGTGGAATAAGATTGTGGGCCTGTAGAGATGGCTTCTCCAGACCCTTTTACGTCTGTCACGTGCTCAGGGTGAACCTGCTCTCATCTGTGAAATGCAGAGGGCGCCAGTGGCGGACCTGCCAATTCTTGTGTTCAATGGCAATTGAGCTCCAGTTTTATTTCACTCTTATTAAAAGCATCAAAGCTTCCTACAAATGCATGCTGCAAATTTACAAATTACACGTGAGACAATATGCACATTTTTATATACGAGACAGGTAGCGCACGAGACGAGACGAGACTCGAGATTGAGTTCACCAGACGAGACGAGACATGATTTTTACACACTATTTTTAATAGTGTGATTAACAGTGCATTATCTAATGTTAACAAATGAAACCTTATTGTTTGTGCTTCATAAGATTAAGAGAAAACTGTTATTCATATTTATGGTAAAACTTTACAATAAGTGCAACCGTAATCGCACTCTCTCAATATTCAAAGTGCAAATAAGACCAAATTTTTCTTTGGTACAGAACTAAGAGATGGTTACAACTACACTGCCCAGCCTAAAATAGCTTTCATATTCAGAGATATTTGCATTCATCAGGGAGCCCCTTTCAAAGTGCAGGGTATTGAAAGCGCGTTTGAATGCGCCCTCGCGTTTAATTTAACTTTCACGATCGCGCGTAACTCTGTAAATATGGAGCGGCAGCGACCGTTATCCAACTGAAATAAATGTTTTTTGTTTAAATACAAAGCAAATGGACAGTGGAGGCGTAATGTAAAGGTAGTGGTGGCATATTCTGTCCTAATCATCCTCCTAACACTCTGTCATGGCAATATCATGAGACTACTTTTCGCCTCGATGAGAAATCTCATCAGATTTTAGTCTTGCGAGATCTCGTGACACGAGATCTCATCACACCCCTAATGTTTACACACTTTTATGCAGTGTTGTAAGCTCAGCTTAAATTACACAAATACATTCATATCCCGTGACAGCTATAATTTAATGCACAAATAAATGCACAGCCAGTGGCATTTGTTCTCTGCATTGAAAATATATATGAACATGCTGTTGCATGTTTAATAACTTTCGATTGGTTAAAGGGCCTTAAAGACCGGTTACACTCACAATGTGAATGAATTGCATTTGTGTCGAAGACTCAGGATCTATTGAAGAGAACTTATGCGATGCAGCAACTCTTACAAAGCAAAAACAAACACTCATTTTTATCCATTAATGCATCTCTCACTTACTGTACAGGAAAACGTCACATCCTGTGACTTCGACACGAAGACAAACTTAAACCCAGAAGTTGAAAATAATAAAAAAAGGTTTCAAATTATCTAGTTTTCTTCTACAATCAAAACTAATGGATAGTAACATTGACTTCTATGATGTTCAACACACAAAGCTCTGTTAAAATCTCAGCAAATTTGGTTTAGAGTTTCATGGCCTTTTTATAATGAATTGTTGTCTGTGATCATTTAATGATGTGTTTGATTTTATTTATCTCTATTAAAATATTTAGTTTCATGGGTAAGTAGGTAAAAAGTGCTTGTTATAGTAAACATTGATTGTTTTCCCTTGCAGTCAGACTGGCCGGAGGGTTATCAGCTAGCTTCTGCGATGAACTTCCGTTTCCCCCAGTGTGTTCCTACACCACTGAAAACTCTGATCCCCAACGCCACCAATGAGGCTTTAGACCTCATGAGAGACTTCCTCCAGTGGGACCCAAAGAAAAGACCCTCTGCTGCAAAGGTATGTGTTCATGCAGACTCCAGTATTGCAGTCGCAGAACTTGCAGTCAACCACTATTAATGATGTAAAAGTATTGCATGCTTGTCTACTAATAATAGTATAATGCTTCTTTCCACAGCAAATATCTCACATTCTTTGCATCTATAATTGCAAATCTAACCTGGTGTTACCTAGCTAGCTACCTAACTAGTATAGCCATTAGTATTAACGGTGGTCTGTACGTCTGAAACAAGAGTGTCACTGTTTAGACCCTTGTAATAATGTGTAATGAATATAAATGTGTAAAGAGACTTGTGAGCAATGGAGGAGGTGGGTGGGTGGAATAGAACTTAAATAGGTTTGGTTTATCAAACCAAATGTGAATTAACAAATGGTCTTGAAAGTATTATTTCAATTTAGTTTATTTTAGACCTCTACAAACATCATTTTTATATCTTCTTATGAAGACAGTATTCTTGTTTTTGTAAGTAATTGTTTCTAAACATCATTTCAGGCACTCAGATACCCCTACTTCCAAGTGGGACAAGTTCTGGGTCCCCGTCCCATGACCCCTGATGTACGGAAGGTTCAGATAAAGCCAGTCCTGCCCAGTGAACCCAGATCAGAGCTGCAGTCTGTCTCAGAACCAGTGCTTCCATCACAGACTAAAGGCCAAAGTAGAAACTCCCATCAGCCACTGCAGCAGATTCCTCTGCCTCAGTCTCTCTCTCAGGCAGACCCTCTCACTCCATACACACAAAAGGTACAAAACCTCCATATTAAATTTAAAGTCACCATGAAATCAAAATAGGCGATTCTTATTTTATTATGGAATATTGGTGTATTCATTATAAAAAAAAGAAAAAAGAAAAAAAGAAAAAAGTGCCCTTGCAATATTTAATTAAAACTGTGAAAATCAATGGGAAAAGTAAATAACACCATAAATGAATGTTGAAAATAGGCAAATCATTGTCAAGTTGTCAACATATACAAAAGGTTGTACAGATCAATAGTTTGGAATAATTAAGGTTTTTATTAAATATGTAAATATGTAATCATATTAGAATGATTTCTGAAGGATTTCACTGAAATAAATTACACTTTAAAATGTATGTAAAAGAAGATTTCAAAATATTACTTTTTTTTTTTGTTTTACTATTATTATTTTTTTTAAATATTTTTAATAAAAAAATGCAGCCTTGGTGAGCACTTAACAACAAGAGACTTCTTTCAAAAACTTGATGTAATTATGCCAAATTCTTGACCTGCAGTGTAGCTATATCACTAATACCTTTTATATTTTAGTATAAGACAGTTGTAATAGAATCACTTACCAACCTTGTCTTTGCAAAATTACTGTATATCCATCCAATCAACTCATGTCATGATCAGCAAAAAAACAAAAACACAAAAAAACAAACAAACAAACAAACAAAGAAAACCCATTTAGTCTTTGGTATACATGTGAGGATCCATAAAGGGACATAGAAGACATGTAAATTACATATAAATTGTAAATTACATCAGTAACACATAAACCATAACCAGAAGTCCATGCACCTATTTGATGGGTGAAATTATGTTCTGTAATGTCACAGTTGCAGTACATGGGCATGAAAAGGAAAATGACCCAAAATGTTACTTTTAATAACATTACTAATGGTATGTTGAGGTACAGTCTGTTACTTAATTAAGCCAAGTGTCCACTGTGCCATTTCTATCTTTCTTGACAAAATAAAATTGTGATATTAAAAAAAGAGAGATTACCTTAAAGATTACCTGTATTAGTTCTCTATTATATTTGAGTACTTATATGAACATCAGCAGAATGATGCTTTGTGTTCCTAACATGAGGTGGTCGGGGGTGAGAACAGTTTGATTGGACTGAAGAATGGTCGAAGAAGGTGGGGACAGACAAACATGAAACCCTCAGACAGCTGGGATGAGTCTGACTGTTCTGAGACCGCAGCTTCCCTCTCTAAAAAACCCAGCAAAGGCCTTGAGGAGGAGAAAACTACTCCACAGTATGATCGCTATATTAAAAGATTAACATCAGCAGTATTTACATTGACTTCATCTATACCATATTTCAATGTGCACACTATTCTGAAACCTAGTGAGCAGCCTTGCTGTCGACTGACCTACTAACACAGCATCCAAAATGAAATGGAACCATATAATTTGAAATGCATTTCATGAGTTTATGTTTGTAATTAGCATGTTGCTAAGATAACAATGTGATGCTCTAATAAGCATAGAAACACGCAGAACTCATGAGTAATGAGTAAAGTAGCACAGTTTTAGTTTGTATTATGGTAGTATAGTATTAGGTTGAACTATTTTTGTCAATATATTTTAGTATTAAAGAAATGCTTATCAGCATGACTTTTGATTCTGTCCACCATCTTGGATAGTTTTCTGAATAGATATTGTCACAGTTCTGGGACCTGCTACCTTACATTATGTAAACATATTGTAAAGTCTTTTATAAAGTTACATAATGTCTGTGTTCGGAACGTGCCTAAACCGACAAATAATATCTTGTATTATGGCTGCTGACTAGTTTTGAGAACAGGGCTTTTATGTTTCTCTATTGCACTTTCCATTTCAATTATTTAATTTCAGATTTCACTCTTCCTTCTTTTATGCTATGAAAAACTTTGCAGACCCAGGGACCAGAAACCCCTTTACACATTTAGCACTGTAACCAAGTTACCGAACACCAGCAGACTGAACCAGCCAGATTCTAGTCACCATAGCACCTCTTCAGCCAGACAACATTACCTGCGCCAGTCCAGATACCTGCCAGGTAAGATCTCAGTTTGATTTAGTCAATTCATGTGTGGTGATCAGTGTTGGGGGTAACGAATTACAAAGTAACGGATTACAGTAACGATATTACTTTTTTGGTAACGAAGTAAAGTAACGCATTACACTAATAATATTGGTAACTACACTACTTTACTAGACTATAGGAACGCGCTTTCCTTCATTACGCAAGCTGTGTTTGCCTGTGTGTAAAGTTCTGTCTGTTTAAGTGGTGCGTGCATGCGTGTGCCTGTATGTGTGCCGTAGCCATAGAGATGGATTTGACGTAGCTGCTGGAACGGGAAATGGAGATGGAGACAGGGGGTTTCGGCAGGCCCCGCGCCACGTGGGGGCAAAAGGGGGCATATTGCCCCCTCAGATCTGATTTGTTCCCCTTCAGTTTCAATTTGTCCCCTTTCACCCGATCGATTTGAACTTTTTTAACGTCTACAATAACACCGGTGTGATGAGAACGTTTAATACGCTAAATTCAAACCTGCTTTCCCGCTGCTGGCGCTGAGCCAGAGATTGACGCGCTCTGTGCTTTTCATATTTCACAACTAAGTTTTCAACCACATGTTTATTTGAGGTTTCAGAAGTTTGAATGAGGACTAGGCTATATATAAAAAAAGACATTTCTAGTTTGTTAAATGCAGATTCCATACACTCATGGAAGCTGCGATAATCCTTTAAATTATAATTTGACGAAGTTGTTTATTCATATCAGATACAATGCGTATGAAACAAAGTTTACTCTCTTATCCCAGTTCACCAGCCACTTACGTTTATTTCGGGAAAAATTGATGAATTTATGTAATGTAAATCCGACAGATCCTCTGTTTTATCAACTAACATGATCATTCTAAAGGTGTTTAAACAAAACACATTCATATGACAATTGGAAAATATCATATAATTCATGATATAGCCTAGTTAACAAGTTTGTGAATATTTTAAATAAAAAAGCAAAAACAAAATAAACGCGATACCTGTAGCTTGGCTGCATGACGCATTGCCAAGGAATGAATGTAAATAATGTTCTAAAAAAACAAGGTTTCCCAAACGGGGGTTTGCAAGGGAATTGCAAGTTGATGACAAGCAATTAATTAAATTATAATTAAATCATTACAAATCAAACAAATAGACTAAATAATATTCAAATAAAATAAAAAAATCTAAATTTGGCAACAAAACAAAACCATTGTGACCATTCAGTTACAGAATTGAATGCGTCTGCTCAATTCAAAGTGGGCTGAACGAGAGTCGCACCTAACTTTGCCCATTTCGCCTCACCTTTGACTGAGCACCTATTTAAGCGAGTTTGTCATTGATTGTATTGTTTTGTTGTTGGGTTTTTTTTATTAATAATAATAATAAACTCATCATTAATGAACCCATCATTAAAATGCATTCACGAGCGTTCATAACCGTGCGTGTTCACTGGCGCGGTGACGTTATGACTGCCCATGCGGCCGTGAGCATTATGGCGATTCAAAGCCTGTGCTTTGAAACTTGTGTGTTGACACCATTTTAAAATGACCCCACCATAGCCTTCTTTATTTCTGTTGTTTACGGTGCGGCACATTTCTTTGTGCAGACGGGGTTATTGTTCTTTCATATGGTTCAATATTTATACAATAAACTCTATGCAGAAAGGTTAAGTGATGATAGGGCTATGATGTTTGTCCATGTATCTACATGGTAAATTAAGAAAAAGTAAAGTAATAAGTAGTGAAGTTACTTTTCAAATGCAGCAACTAGTAATCTCATTACAATTTACAGAAATAACTAGTAACTAATTACATTTTTTGAGTAACTACCCCAACACTGGTGGTGATTGATCTTTTGTGTATAAATTGCACTGGTGCACAATACATCATATCATGAGCAAGATGAATGATTATTAATGCATATCAAACCCGAGCACAATTCAATTCAGCTTTCCACACATTTTTAGAATTAATAACCCTGCATGTACAGATCATTCTTCGGAGGAGACAAATCAGAGGAGTATCTCGCAGGAGACAAATCACATGTGATGTGGCAAATGTCATTGCAATCTGCATATCATTTGCCTAAAGGTTTACTTTTCTCAACTTTGTTGAGTCATATCACATTGCCAACAAACATATATCATTGAAAACTAAGGAACTGTAAATGAATATTCCTTTCATGCAGCAAATCGCTGTTTATGAACACCCCTTTTGGCTATTTTGTTAATATTAGTCTTTTTTTTTTTACGCATTGTTTCTGTCAATCTTAGGGTTAATAAGCAAGAACACACCATCTCTGAGCAACAAGGAGTCTCAACATGACTTGTGGGACACCTCAGCTTTGATCAACAAACCTCTCGCACCCATTGGCGGAGCACCAGTGTCCAGAATCAGCCCAGGTGAGCAAACAGCCACACACCTCATATCATACGTGAATTAAAGCGGAGACTTCTTCAATACGCAATACACAGTTTCCTCAAATTCATTTGCATCCATTCTTAAGACATAGTGCTTGACTTCTTTTAACCCTAAAATTAGAGATGCACTGATACCGATATCAGTATCGGTATCGGGAACGATACTGTGCTCTTGTACTCGTACTCGACTCTGATACCAACAGCCGATACCACGCAGCATGTACAGTACAGTGCTTTAGCCTATACACTGTGTGCAGAATTATTAGGCAAGTTGATTTTCTGATCATATTTTTTTTCCAAGCACATTTTACCAATTCCAATCCACATCAATCTTAATAACTACTATTAATATTGTTTTTAATCATTTATAAGTGATATATAATTGTTCATGAATGCTGGAAATGAAAAATGCCTTATATTCAGGTGTGCATAATTATTAGGCAGGTTTTCTTTTATAGGCAAAATGAGCCAAAAAAGAGATTTAACTCAGACTAAAAAGTCAAATATTATTAAATACTCATGAGAAGGATGCAATACTAATGCAGTACTAGAAATTGCAAAGTTAAAGCGTGACCAAGGGACAGCAAAATGCTCATTGGGTCAGCGGGTCATACAAAAACAGGTGGAAAAGAAAAGACACATTGACTGCAAAATAATTAAGAATTAAGGTGAAGAATTAAGTGTGAAACCATCAGGAACCCTTTAGTCTCCAGCGCCACCATTTTCCAGAACTGTAACCTACCTGGAGTCTCCAGAAGTGCAAGGTGTCAGGATCTCAGAGACTTAGGTTAGCTAAAGAATCCTAAAAAATGACCCGCTCTTAATAAGAATCACAAGCTGAAGAGTTATAAAATACATGAAGACTGGGTTTTTATAGGCCTTATAGACAGACAGCTTGAGAGTGATTCCTGAAGGACCAACACCACATCATCTTGTACCACTGTTTGAAGAATTTATCTTCCAGAATCTGGCAGTAAGGTGTGGGAGTTCACTTTTAGTCCATCTCTTATCCTGAAATTCTAGACTCCAGAGATGGACTAAAAATGATCTTCCAAAACTTTTCAGGCATTTTTCATTTCCAGCCTTCATGAACAATTATATATCACTTATAAATGATTAAAAACAATATTAATAGTAGTTATTAAGATTGATGTGGATTGGAATTGGTAAAATGTGCTTGTAAAAAAAAATATGATCAGAAAATCAACTTACCTAATAATTCTGCACACAGTGTATAGCTGCTATGCAAGAGCTGATAAGAGAACGCCAAGTGTATAGAGCGCCCAGCGGCACAGATGCGTGAGCTTGTTGAACGCATATCCCTTTTTCACCGACATCGCTGGAAAGTTTGTAGTTCGGTTAGATAAGGCAATAGCATAGAAAGTATAATGAGGAGCATATTACTAACGTTAACTGATGGTAAAGAGAGAGAGTGCACACTTATGTTGCATGTTCTTGATTGCTGATCGTTCACTCAGCATACACGTCATTTGAATTAAAACTAAATCGTATGTGCAAGTAAAAACATGAACTCTCTGTTACATGATTTATGTATGAGTGGTTATCTACTAGGGCTGCACGATTTATTGTGATTAAACCACACACGATTTGGCAAAGGCTGCGATTATTTAATGCGCAGCTTGTCAGAGCTATAGTAAATGCTTCTCCATCTGAAATCCAGAGGGTGATCTTGCGCAGAAACTGCAAATATGCCCTGCTGCAGAAGAAGATAACACACGCCATATCGCTATAGCTGAATAAACAGAAGATTGAAACGCTTTGATTTAAACATTACTAATAAACGCATGACTGCCTTATTCTGTGTAAGAAGCCACATCATCTCACAGAAGGATGCTCAACTGTTGTTATATAGTGAGTTTGGAGTAAAAACATATTATTAAATGTTGTCTTTTGTTGGACAAGATGCTAATAAATGTTTCTCATGTCTGGAAAGATGTTTGATGTGTGTTGCTTTTTCAAATGTACATTATAAGCGACTCAAACTCGCAGTGCTTTCAGATGGATTAGCATTTGGAGCCATACTCCATTGACAAGCTGCGCATAAATAATCGCAGCCTTAAGTGATAATCGCGTTTAAGTTTAATGTTATTTTTCGTATCGTGCAATAAATTGTGCAGCCCTATTATCGACATTATCACAGGAAGACAGTACAGTAATCACATAACATTTTCAAGACGTTTTCTTTGCGCAAACATCCGAAGTACGTGCCCAGAAAGCTGCCTCTTATACAACGCACAAATAGCCTGTCTTCTTGTGCTTGAATAGACAAATTTACACAAAATTATCTCAAAATGCCCATATAGGAGAGTGTCCTTGATGGTTATGTCTTAAGTGAATGTAAACAGTTGAAAAGGTAAATGCATTTGTAACAGATACATGCAGCTCTTAAAGTGAGAGCAGCCTAATAAACCTACTGCTGTCTTTGTCCTCAATGTTAAACTAACAACAAAAGACAAAGAGAAAATCACTTGACTTGTTGAGCCCTGCTGGAGCAGCTCTAAATATTTACTGTGCTATTAAATTAAAGATAAATTATGATAGAGCAATAATGTTAACAGTGAAAGTAACAGTAGCTCCTACAATACATTTTAACAGGCATAATTAAGCATGAAAATAACTGAAGGAAATATCTATTTGCTAAGTTAACTAATTTGATTAATTTATTCATATTCTTTTGGTTTCTCTGCCCAGTATTTTTAAAAAATAAGAATGCAATGAAAATACAGGTATCTGTATCAAGTACTAAAAATATAAGTATCAGACTCGTTCTGAAAAAAGTGCTATCGGTGCATCCGTACCCTACCCAGAATGCATGAACCAATCTACACAAATGCATAAATAGGGTCAAAATGAACTGTACTGCATTTATTGGTTTTAAAAGAATTGATGATACACAAATTATACACTTAATTTATACAAAGTGTTTATTTGTTTACTTCTATTTGTTCAATAAAAGATGACATTTATTATTTTTAAAATGCAGTTGTACTTTTTTGAACAAATTCAAAACTAATTTAGAACGACTGTAAAGAATGCTGTAGTTGAAACTTTCACTCCCCACATTTCTTGTATAATGTGAATGAATAAATATTGGACATTTGACTGCTTTTATGCATAGGGTAGAGTGATACAAAACTTTAAAACTGTCTCATGCTTTGGCCAAGAAATATGACATTGATGAGGTCAGAACTTTTTTTTTTTTTTTTTTTTTAAGAATACATGAATTATTGAATAATCAAATGTTTTTATTTTCACATAGTTTTAAAACCATTAGTCAATTTGACCTCCTTTATGCATTCTAGGATAATGAGACATTGTAGTAACCACCTTGTATAAAACTCCCCCATTTAGCCCTGAGCTTAGTAGATTTAGCCTATTATTTGTCTTGCTTATTTGGCAGTACTTAGTAAAACTTGGCAGTAAAACTTAGAATTAGGGGACCCCACATTACTGACCAAGTGTTCAATTCATCCAGTCATATTCTTAACTGTCCCACCTGATCTCACTACTTCAGTGTTGTGCATCATTCAGAAATAAATTGTCAATGCCTTAAAAAAATAAAAAAATAAAAAAATAAATAAATCCTGAATTTGAATTGACATAGCAAACAGGATGTAGAATTGTAATTCAAAGTAGAAAACCGTGTGTAGTGTAGTTTTTAATGATACATTCATGTTTTATGCATTACCCATCAAAAACAGAGCATATAATTATACATAAAAAAGATACCTCTAATAATAAAGAAATACCAATAAAAATGATGTAGATATTTGGCGGTGTCATATGGTAAAATCTGTTTCATGGCTATATAATTGTTTTGACAGAATAGGACTTTAAAGAATTGTTAAAGCATTTGAGAAACAATATTCTACATATCAATCAACAATGGGCATAATTGGTTAAAATTAAGAATATAATTGTTTTGTAACAAAACTTGTAAATGGATAATTAAATTATTTTGTTGTGTGGCTTTTTTAAATTTCTTTGAATTGCATTTCAGTACATTTTAACCTTTCATTTTCAAATTCTATAGGCAGATATTTTTAATTTCAGTTTATGAATTGTCATGAAACCAATTCTGAATTTTGCACAACCCGGCTTGATGTTATACTAAGCCTTGTCTACTTTTACTGTAATACTGTCCATCATTTCTCCCTGCATGGATTCAGAGGAAAGCAGCAGTAAAGCCACAGATAAAGCTAAAGAAAGGACACTAGAGCAAAATGAACAGGTCAAAGGTACATATAGCAATAGTGCTGTTCTGCTTTTCACCACATTATCATGGATGTTGATCTGGGGTGTAAATATCTGGAAAACATTTCAAGAAAAATAGTCCAGTCATTGAGGAAATTGATTAGTTATTACAGACAATTGTTAGAATGAGTAACAAACCTCTTAAGTGGCTGTATTTTGCAAAAAAAAAAAAAATAATAATAATAAAAAAATAAAAATGTATATATAATATAATATAATATAATATAATATAATATAATATAATATAATATAATATAATATAATATAATATAATATAATATAATATAATATAATATAGAGAGAATCAAACACATGTTTGTTTAGCTGGTTGTGTTCTCTTTCTTGACTCTAAGTTGTGGCCTCTACTCACAGGAAACTTTGTAACTACCACATACAATCTCTCTGGAGGATACATGCCTTCTTTCCAGAAGAAGGAAGTGGGATCTGTAGGACAAAGGATTCAGCTCGCCCCTCTCGGACACCAGCATGCACGTAAGAGTTCAGCTTTACCATTTAATATCTAATAATTTACTTCTCTCTGTGTTTTGACTTTTTCTGTTTGTTATTCCATTATGGAATCACCATTTTATGCTTTTCTACATGGCCTGCATATATTGATATGATGATGTTGGCTTTTGATACTGATATTGAATTTAAAGGTGAATAAAAATATTTTACAAAATTACACTTTCTTACACAATGGCACTATTAAAACATTGCGCTGTTTGTTTGAGCAGCCCGACCAACCAGAAAATTTCCAAAACAATAGTAGAAGAAACATTAATATTCGTGATGAAAGCAGCCTTCCCCCACCTTCCTATACATTACTAGTCTGACAAAGCAACATTGCCTTAGATAATGGCATAATGGTTTGAGGTGGGACTATCTGTTTGTCTGAGTCTAGTTTAAAATCCATTTGGTGACGCTTAATGCCATAAAACCTACACAACTTTACTTTTATACTTACTATTATTCTTCTGAGCCCCAAAATTTTGAACTCCTCTTAGAGCTTTCAAGCTTTTCATTTTCTTGCTTTTTAAAAAACTGACATCTGTTGCTCGAGCTCTTTTAAGATCTGTCGTATCTTTCTTCATTCATTTATTCATCCACTCTCTTTGTCTATCTCTCTCTTTCAACTCATTTATATCTGCTCTTAGTTGATCTCTCTGCCACTGCTGACTCTAAAACTGGCAAAGCTAAACCTTCAAAGTCCAAACCTTCCTCTACAGTTTCAGTCAATGAGATCTCTGAAGGTAAAGCTCAGAACAATAGTTGTCTTAGTCAACACTTCTTCCAAGGGTCCAAAATTAAGTTTGTCACACCTGCCAGGTTTGTTTTTTAATTATATATTTTTTGTTCCTTGAACTGTGGAATTATTTAACTGACTCCTTGCTATTAGTGACAGATACACTGAAAACATTTCAACCAAAAATGAAAATTCTGTCATTATTTACTCACCCTCATGTCGTTCCAAACCCGTAAGACTTTCTTTCATCTTCGGAACCTCCATAGACAGCTACGCAACTGACATTTTCACGCTTCAAAAAGTTCATAAAGAGATCGTAAATCTCATCCATATGAATTGAACGGTTTAGTCAGAATTTTCTGAAGAGACTCGATCGATTGATATGATGAACAGATTTAATTTAGGCTTATATTCACATATAAACATTCATCAACTCTCACATCACTTGTGGTAAACAGAAGCTCAAGCATGTTTGCTTGACGTGCAAGAACCAATGAGGTTCATTCTTGTGTTACGCAGCACATTTGAGCTTCCGCAAGAGGTTTGTTGTCGCTCGTCAAGCAGGTTTGGTTGAGATTCTGTTTATGTTCGCTGATCATATATGAATAAAAGCCTAAATTAAATCTGTTCATCATATAAAGCGATCAAGTCTCTTCAGAAAATTTGGATCAAACCACTCAATTCACATAGATTAGTTTTACGCTCTCTTTATAAACTTAAGTGGTAGTTGCGTAGCTGTCTATAGAAAGCTCTTAGATTTCATCAAAAATATCTTAATTTGTGTTCTGAAGATGAATAAAAGTCTTAGGGGTCTGGAACAACATGAGGATGAGTAATTAATGACAGTTATTTCATTTTTCATCTCTTTGAGACGCATTCGTTTTTTTCCTCCCTAATATTACCATTTTACCAAAGCAAGGAATATCCCAGGTGAAAAAAAGTACATTTCTATAATGTACTTAAAATTGCTCTATTGTTGTGCACTAATTTTGTTAATATACTAAAAATTCTTCTTTAGTACTTCTTAAGATAATCTAAAGAACATCTAATTGTACTCAACTGTACTTTTTTGAGACACCATGAAATATGAACTAAAATGTGCTTTTAATATACTATCTCTGTATTTAAAAAATGTAGATACTACTTACTACTTGGGTTACATTTGAACCCATAGTGTACTACAAGTGGTAACTAAATATATTTTTTAAATACAGAGATAGTATAATAAAAGCACATTTTAATTCATATTTCATGCTGTCTCAAAATAGCACAGTTGAATACACTTAGATGTTCTTAAGATTATCTTAAGAAGTACTAAAGAATTTATAGTATATTAAGTACAAAATTAGTGTGTGAAAATAGAGCACTTTAAGTACATTACTGAAATGTACTTTTTTTTTTCACCTGTGATTCCACATACAAGTCGCTATATCGATTTGAAAAACTGATGTTGCAATTCCTAATTAAGTTACTGGCCAACTGGTTTTATTTACCAAATACAGTTTTTTTTTTTTTTTCTTTTGTTTGGCACTTGACAAGTGTTAATTTTGGACTCTTGCCTCTTCATTGTTATTCTGTCAAAGTAGCCTTAAACTTTGACTTTGCTGATTTCTCAGATTATGATGGATGGAAAAGGAGATCAGACCGAACCCAACTCAAAGGAACCAATTACGCAGCTCTAGGCAAAAACTCTGCCAATCTCATCGGTCGCGCTCCACCGGTTCAGCCAGTGCATGGACGGGTTGACTGGGCTGCAAAATATGGAAACCATCGCTAGTACATCTCATGCAAGCTACAACTGCTGTGAGGGCTAAAGTCTGTATCAACACTCGTGAATACTGTATAAACACATATCACATAACATCTTTTTCTTTCTTAGAGGAGCAGCTAGGATAGATCCACACCATGTAAGCCAATGGCTCCTCAATTGTTCAATAAAGGCAAGAATCTGTGAACAATGGCTGTTTAAAACTTAACAATTTGATCAGCTTTCAATTTTCAGTTTTGTTCAGTTTATGCATCCAATGCCTGTAATCCTTTTACAATGAAATGGGTAAATCTTTATTCCACATATTGCATCTATTTTTTGTAACCCTTTTGACATTTTTATAGTATCCAGTTTTAAATATATTCTTTTTATGCATTACTGTGATTCATGCTGGAAGGCAGTGTTATTTTTTACTTTCTTGTATCATTGATGTTAGCATCCCTTGTCATTTTTTCTGTAAGCAATACTGAGAACTATAACATGAACATATAATGTAGATAGCATTTATTGGGTTGGACTAAACTCAAATTAATAAATAGTGTTTTGTAAGTATTTTATAAGCATAAAATGGGCATGTTTTTAACGCAAGTCTTTAATTCAGAAATTCAACTTACAACTATTTATTGTACATTTTACACAAAATACCCATAAGGACAATAAGCAATAATGACATGTTGTTTAGCAAGAATGACTACATTTGAATGAAAACAGACAGTGATTTCTGTTTGGGCATCATGATTGCTGAGGTTTCTGTAGCATTCCGGCTCCAAGTTTTGCCAGCATCAAGACACTGCAACAAACATTTAAAGGAATAGTTTAGCCAAAACTGAAAATTCTGTCTTCAAGCGCTATAAAAGACACATTTTAGTCTGATCCTTTCTCAGAGCTATTGAGAGGACTTCAGAAGAACTGAAGTCTAGCAGATAAGGCATGTGGACTACTTTTATAACACATCTTATGGTGTTTTTGTGTCATTAATGCTAGAAAGTCATACAGGTTTGAAACTAAATGAAGGTGAGTAAACTTGCCCTTTAGAGTTTCCTTAGAAAAAATTCTGAAAGTTGACTGCAGTCATGTGACTATTTTAACTAATACCATAATACAAATCTCCAAAAAAAAAAATCTTGGAATGAGACAGGCTGAATGATATTGTAGAACAATGTGCTCAGAAGTCCAGGAACAGAATTATAATGTTATATTTCAGTGTTTTACCCCTTTACACATTTGGCTGGAGTCTGCATGTGTATGCATGAATGACTTATTTGTCTTTTATTTTATTAGATGTTAATAAAATAAGATAACAGCCAAGAACAGAAAAGTTTTAGACCAGGGTTTTCCAAACTGTGGTTTGTTCATGAGGGCACTGCAGAGATTAAAATGAACTGAATCATGAAAATGTAAAAACAAAAAATAAATAGTTTTAAAATGAAAATACTAAATAAACCAGACAAAATATTTTGATTACACTGCATGTCATTTGACCATCACCCAACATCAGAGAAATGCAAGTATGCCATTCAATTACTGCAATAGTAACACAAAAATTTTGGGAATCCCTGTATTAGACAAATGAAGTCTGATGTGTGTTAGATACCTCGCTCCAGCGATGAGACCAGCAGGCATGATTTTGCGTGAGCTATAGAATCTCTTCCCCATGATAGCAGCAAGTGTTCCGGATGCAGCTGAGAGAGAAAAACATTGATGACAGATGGTAAAATTCAACATCACTATTACATCATTTTATAAAACAATCACATATACTGCCTCTAGTCACTTTCTGGCTGAAAAAACAATAATAATTGCTGCCCTTAAAAAAAATACAAACCTAAAGACACCCAAATATTTTTGGGATCTTGTGATGTCTGGTAAGCACCAAAGCCAGCCAAACCCCCAAAGAGTAGACCTGCTGCCAGGGATGGGACACTGCCTGCAGGACAAAGGAATTAAAATATAACAAACACTGATGAATGGTATGAATCATATAAAGTGACAATAAAGTGACATGAGGTATTCAGAGTACAAAACAAAAGGTGTTTTTTAGCATTTAGATGTCATGTCAAGTCACCTTTATTTATATAGTGTTTTATACAATATATATGGTGTAGCGTCTGGACTAATCAGCCACACAAAATGATTCAATATAGTTAATGAATTACCTATGAACTCACTTTATCAAAGCTCTGTGAACCCATCCCCCTAAAACTGCAACTAGCATCCCAAACTAGCTAAACTACAGGAAGAACTAGGTGTCCTGTTACAGATACTTGGACCTTTTACGATCAGGAACAATTTTGCAGAGACCAGTGACTCATTCTTTCTGAGAGGGACAAATAAACTCTCTTAATCCTATGTATTCTCTATATAACCACTTGGGAAATGTATAAACATGTATCCAATTTTCCCATATCACGACTTTCCTTTTATAGGCTTTATTCTATGTATTAATTCTCTCTTTTGAACTATTTTGGTATTAATGTTCCATAGTTGCAAATGTATAGTTGACTGAGATCACATTGGCAGCATGTTTGGTATCTACGGACTCCAACTTTAATTTCCTATTTGGTAATTTATGTTACATGTTACTAACTCTGTGACACATTAGTATTATAAGAATTTAGAGGGTTCTTTTCTCATTCATCCAATCCAGTGTCTTATGCTAATATCTTGCTACAGAACAAAGACTCGTAAAACTTCCCTCCGAGGGGGCAACTCCTTATTGGCTCAGACACCTTAAGAGGGTGTGACCTCTTCACCTCTTATATTCACTGAACACAAGATCAAACTCTTCTCTTCCTGCTCTTCCTCCTCTTCTTCTCTTTTACTGATGAATGCTGACGTCAAGATGATGCTTTAAGAAGCTAGAAGCTTCTAAGGACCCCCAAGCTTGTGCCAGGCCTCGGCCTAGACCTTCCATTCACCAAAGATCCTCTGAATCCAGCCGGTTCTCTTTCGTCAAGAAAATATCAGCAAAGATTCAACAGGAGCCTCCACAAATTGCATCAGGACAGTTTTAATTCAACTTGGAGAGACATGCAAGTATCAAACTTAGTCTCATTATCGGATACATTGAGTATCCTTACCCCTTTTAAAGAAGGGCCTGTTAAAACTAAACTGATGGTTTGCTCAAGGCTGTTGATCTGCTGAATGTCCAACAATGCTGTAACTTCTTGCTTCCTGTACTCTGCTTTCTCTCTCTCTCTTGGTAAACTGTATGCATGTATGTGTGTGAATGTTAGAGTAGTTTAAGTGTTTAGTCTAGTTAATAAAGTCTTGTTCATGTCACACGTAAGGTTGTCCGTGTTTTGCGCTCATGTACGGGAGTCCCTATTCATGTCGGTCCTGACTACAGGCTTTTAGTAGAATAAGATTGTTATTTCCCATAACCTGGAAATGAACATTTCTTAGTTAATAAACAATTAACACTGTGTGTTCATTGAACAACAGGTTAATTGATTGTAATATTAATTTTATTACATTAAGTTAATTTTATTGACTGATTAAAATATTAATAATTAATTATAACTAGTTATGATTAATTATTCATATTTATTTTGAGCTAATTTGCTACAAATGGTGGAGAATTCGGGGCATGAATAAACAAAGGTTATGAGCTTAAACCACTGTCAATTTAAAAGTGTGCATTTGATAATTCCAGTCAGAATATGTCAGACGATGCGCATTTTGGTCACTAATTGCTGGTTTGTTGGATGCTGATAAAGTGATGGCTTGAATTGACATCTCTACTGTAACTGAAAGAGTCTACTCTTGACACATTTTAGCATATGTTCAAATGGTATCAGTGTAAAGTTAATCTGATTTTAGCGAAGAAATCCTAATCTCAGTATTAGAGCGTAAGCCTGTGTTGACGAAGGAATCTCAGCTCAGCGGCATGTAAACTGTACCAGAATTGATTATTCTGCTTTGGTTGGAGAAATACCAATTGCAGTATTGCTTAACCTGTTTCTGATGAATGAATCTCAGTACAGTGTTATATAAATGTAGATTTGGGTAATGCTCCCCTGTTATAGTTAAGATTGATGTCATTCATCTAAACTTTGCCTGCACCTACAAGCATAGCTACCTTTTGACCAAAACTGTGTTTCACTCGCTGAAAGGAACATCAGTATTCATGCACAAGACGGACTTAACTATATATGCTTAAACAAGCTTTGACTTACAGCAAACTGTAATTACCCTTTAAACAAGTACAAGACGTTGTTTAAAGTAGAGAGAAGAGTTTACATGAGTAAAATTTGCAAATGGCAAAACATATTTGCATTTTACTGAATGTAAAATCAAGTTTTTGAAAATCTGAAAGTATAAGCGTCACATTTTAACTCTATACGTAACTTGTTTGAAATGAGCAGACAGTCTCAATAAACTGTTTGAATTGCTCAGATGTGCATTGGTTCCCATGACAACGACTTGTCACAGGAAGTGCTAACTCATCACCCTGTGATGCCATATTGTAAACAAACCAGGCTAGGTGGCTAAGCTAACCTCACCTAGCAGCCCTGCACCTCAGGCTAAGCTAAATAATAGCTTCTACAGTTAGTGGTTAGCATCATTTATGTGAAGCCTTTAACTACAGCTTGTGTGTATGCAGTGTGAACTGATCTAAACCCATTCTGCTGTTTTAGTCACTTCTTTAAATCTTTTTATTGATTTTAATTATAATAGCAGTCAGCTATTAATTTTTACTAGTATTATTTCTTTCATCTTTGTGATTTACTTACATCTTCCTTTTTTCCTTCTGTGGTTTAATTTCCCAATATAACCACAAGCAACTAGACATACTCTCCTTCTTGATTTTGTTTATTTACAACAGTTGCTTCAATTTTATGAACCAGCTACAAAAGTAATCTGAACAATTACTAGGGCATAATTTTGAGCACCACTAATAAGCAGAATCTAATAGGAAAGCTCTCTTCTTCCTCTCCCTTTTTCTTTCCTATTTGTTCAGAGGTCAAGCCTGTCGTGAGCCATCAGTAAGAAATACTAAGAAATAATTTGACCACAAGAACCATCTTAAGTCATTTGTTAAACCTAGCTGTATTTTATACACCTGGCTGCTCACTGTGCCTTTAGCCCTAAATTCTGTTTGATCTTGCAGTAGTCTCTTGCCCTTACTCTCACCACAAGCGTGCCTAAATGTTGCAGATGCTCAGCCTAACTGCCCAGATGGCAGACCAAAAGGACTGGCTAGGTGTCGTGAGGAACACCCTCCTAACCAGTGCTGCTGATCAATTACAGCACCAGAGCCAAAAGCAACTGGACAAAGATGGAAGAGAAGTAAAGGCAGATGACTCAAACCAGAGGTATGGTCACAATGATCTGACTGAAGTCAACTTCTTCCTGGCCCACATCCTCACTGTTTTGAAACAGGAGGTGAACAACCTCAAACTCCAGATCACAGAGACTCACTAGGAGCTGATGCATGCTAAAAGCCACATAGACCAGCTAGAGATGGAGGCTCGGGACAGACACAAGGACCCTGACAGAATAGAGACACAGAAGAAAAGAGAACTGAGACTCTCTTACCTGCAGCAAACAGAACCACTGCAGGAGAAACATCTCACTTCACCACATGGAGTCAGCAGAAGAACCTCCCCCAGCCAAGCACAGAGGTACAGAGGGGGAGCCAAAGCCTTCTGCTTGACACCTTATCAGACAATTTCCTGAAATCCTCTGCAGCTTCAGAAGGAGAAGGATTAATTCAGACAGACCCAGGTACCAGACCTACCACAGGAAGAAGCCATGGATGGGAGCATCCTCATCCTGCAGACCCCGCAGGACCTCCAACAGCAGGCAGCAACCACCTCCTCATCCACACAGCAGCCATCCAGATGCTGCACAAGGACGAATGGACATGCCTGCATTGGACCCACAGGAGCTTCTAATGCTAGTAAAAGAGCTTCTTGAACAGGTCTTACCTGAGAAGTACTCAGAAGCACAAGATTCTGACCACTCACACAACACCATGCAGCCCTGCTCAAGCCAGCCACACCACAAGAGCAGAGTGACACTGCAAACTTCAGACTGCTTCTGACTGAGAGCAGAGGCTACAATCACCGGTTGCTCCTCTGCCATCAGACCTAGGTGAGTCTGAAACCCTCTTCACACTACAACTCCTGTAACCTCCTCCTACAACCACCTGCTCCACAGGCGTCCAGACGACAGGTGACACTGTCAAGGCACCTGCTACTTCGACACCTGCTGAGCAAGCTCAGAGACCTGAACCTTGCCACCAGCAAACATCTTGCCCGCATTAACTGTACCAACACTAACTGACAGGTGACACACGGTCAAGGCACTGGCTGCCTTGATTCCTGCAGCACCAGCTCAGAGACCTGAGCTTGCCTACTGGCTACATCAACCGCCATGGAACGATCACCACTCCAGGAGACACATACAACCAGAGTCCATCACAGCCTTCCAGCCTTGTGTGCTAGTGGTGTGCCTGATCTTTCTGCACCTTCAATGTCGCTCGCTGTTGTCCACAGAAAGAACAACAACGATCAAAAGGGGGGATATATGTAGCGTCTGGACTAATCAGCCACACAAATGATTCAATATAGTTAATGAATTACCTATGAACTCACTTTATCAAAGCTCTGTGAACCCATCCCCCTAAAACTGCAACTAGCATCCCAAACTAGCTAAACTACAGGAAGAACTAGGTGTCCTGTTACAGATACTTGGACCTTTTACGATCAGGAACAATTTTGCAGAGACCAGTGACTCATTCTTTCTGAGAGGGACAAATAAACTCTCTTAATCCTATGTATTCTCTATATAACCACTTGGGAAATGTATAAACATGTATCCAATTTTCCCATATCACGACTTTCCTTTTATAGGCTTTATTCTATGTATTAATTCTCTCTTTTGAACTATTTTGGTATTAATGTTCCATAGTTGCAAATGTATAGTTGACTGAGATCACATTGGCAGCATGTTTGGTATCTACGGACTCCAACTTTAATTTCCTATTTGGTAATTTATGTTACATGTTACTAACTCTGTGACACATTAGTATTATAAGAATTTAGAGGGTTCTTTTCTCATTCATCCAATCCAGTGTCTTATGCTAATATCTTGCTACAGAACAAAGACTCGTAAAACTTCCCTCCGAGGGGGCAACTCCTTATTGGCTCAGACACCTTAAGAGGGTGTGACCTCTTCACCTCTTATATTCACTGAACACAAGATCAAACTCTTCTCTTCCTGCTCTTCCTCCTCTTCTTCTCTTTTACTGATGAATGCTGACGTCAAGATGATGCTTTAAGAAGCTAGAAGCTTCTAAGGAACCCCAAGCTTGTGCCAGGCCTCGGCCTAGACCTTCCATTCACCAAAGATCCTCTGAATCCAGCCGGTTCTCTTTCGTCAAGAAAATATCAGCAAAGATTCAACAGGAGCCTCCACAAATTGCATCAGGACAGTTTTAATTCAACTTGGAGAGACATGCAAGTATCAAACTTAGTCTCATTATCGGATACATTGAGTATCCTTACCCCTTTTAAAGAAGGGCCTGTTAAAACTAAACTGATGGTTTGCTCAAGGCTGTTGATCTGCTGAATGTCCAACAATGCTGTAACTTCTTGCTTCCTGTACTCTGCTTTCTCTCTCTCTCTTGGTAAACTGTATGCATGTATGTGTGTGAATGTTAGAGTAGTTTAAGTGTTTAGTCTAGTTAATAAAGTCTTGTTCATGTCACACGTAAGGTTGTCCGTGTTTTGCGCTCATGTACGGGAGTCCCTATTCATGTCGGTCCTGACTACAGGCTTTTAGTAGAATAAGATTGTTATTTCCCATAACCTGGAAATGAACATTTCTTAGTTAATAAACAATTAACACTGTGTGTTCATTGAACAACAGGTTAATTGATTGTAATATTAATTTTATTACATTAAGTTAATTTTATTGACTGATTAAAATATTAATAATTAATTATAACTAGTTATGATTAATTATTCATATTTATTTTGAGCTAATTTGCTACAATGGGTTCAAAGCAGCCTATCATTAATAAACAGGATAATAACAGTGACACAAAATTCATCAAATCAGTTCAATAACTATTGATGTTGCAAAATTCATCATTTATAAAAAACAAATTCGATTCGCCTATAAAGCAGCTCAGACAATGGCATCATCATGCAATTCAATTCAGTTCAAGTTTCTTGAGCATGATGTGCATGTTATCCAAAAAAAAAAAAAAAAAAAAAAAAATCTGATCAATCAATAGAGTACTAAAGACCTCTTCATTATGTTTTCTGGTCCCAAAGGGTATATAGAGGAATCAACACAACTTAAAGGTGGTGCATGCATGTGTAGCATAAAGCTGACAAAGCTGGTGTTTGGCTGGTTTAGTTGGTCAGTCTTGGCCAGTTTCCCAGTCTGACCAGCTAACAAGTGCTCAAAACCCTTCTAAAACCAGTATACCAGCCTGAAAAACTAAAGACCAGCAAACCAGCTTGGGCTCTAATGTAAACCCTATGTACATGGTAACCTTTTGAGCTTTCTTATTAGGCTTACCTGCTTTGACATATCCTATGACTCCTCCAGATGCTACTAGTGCTGCGTATCCATAACCAGCCCAGTCCACTGCCATCATGAACACCTGAACACACATACAGAAACATTTTCAACACAGCCAGTTCAACAGCCAGTGTGTGACTTATTTGCAATTGCGCACCTGTTTAAAAACGACAATAGCAGTAGAATTCATGGGTAGATTATTGTACAGCTGACTCAAACACTGAAATTTACACACACACTCACTAACTCACTCCCTCACTCCCCCACAGCCCACACACACACATAACTGCACACACAAACTCAGATCTCAGATCAGTGCATAACCGTTTAATAAAATGCATGTCTGCTAATAGCTGTGAGTGCAGAGACTGACACAGTGTTTATTCAAAATATTTAATGGTGTTACTCGAAATAGCCTATTCTAAATTACACCACTGTAATATAATTATCAATGTTAATACTCGCTGCCTGAGTCTGTTCTGTTCTGCCTGATGTCCTTGCCTGGTGGTGCGAGTGGCGGTCGACTGAAATTGCGTAAAGTCCCTTATGACCGTATAATGACTGACAATCTCAAACGCCAATGAAAACGTACGCATCTGATGTACATCCGTTACAACGTTTCTAAAGTGGACTTATGGGAAATGAAGTTTACTTAAAAGTTCCCAAATTACCTGTCTCTCTAAATTTCACCAAAAATCTTTATTTGCTTGGAAAATAGTGCACGACCGTTCTCTCGACAAAGAAATACTGTGGAACATTTTTTATTTAAAATGTATTTATTTACAATTTTACACACACACACACACACACACACACACACACACACACACACACACACACACACACACACACACACACACACACACACACACACACACACACACACACACACACATACACACATATAGGGTATATATATAAACAAATGTAAATTTTACTGGAATAATTTCTTTTGACAATTTTCACTGCAAAACAGCATGGTTATAGGCTGAAGTTACTGCATTTCTAACAAAATTTGATTCTTATCAATTTCCTATAATGACTGACTATATATATATATATATATATATATATATATATATATATATATATATATATATATATATATATATATATATATATATATGCTGAGAAAATTCATTAATATATATATATATATATATATATATATATATATATATATATATATATATATATATATATATATATATATATATATGATTTAAACACACACAGACACAAGGAAAACATGCAAGGAAACCGAGCCACCATGCCCTATTTGTAACCTATAATTTAATAATGATAGCATGCAGCAAAATAATTTATTAAAAGCAAATAAACAAATTAAGAATATATTTCTACATTAATATGTCAGTGCTCCTGTTCCTTGTGGTCTAGATAGCAGAGTAGAGTTAGGACCTTATTGTTGCCATGGTGAAACAATCTGGAAACAGTCCAAAGTCTCCAGGAAATCTGATCTTTTCCACACACCTGCCAAGTGCTTTCCTTTAGTCACCCAACATCAATCCCACTTAACAAACACCTCCTCTCCCGGTAACAGCATCAGATCAGATTCTGAAGTTACTTATAACACATGCTGCTTCATTTTGTGTTTTTGCTCCTCTACAGAGCATCTAGTGGTCTGTTCTCTTGTCTTTAGTTGTTACAGAAAACAGGGTAACAATTTATTTCAATGGTCCACTTGAGACATTCTACTAACTATCAGTAACTTTGCAACTAACTAACTAACTAACTAACTAACTAACTAACTAACTAACTAACTAACTAACTAACTAACTAACTAACTAACTAACTAACTAACTCGTAGACTGTCTGCTTAATATCTGCTAACACATTATTTTGATGCTCCTCCAAAGGACATTCTACTGTCTTTGCAACTGCATGTCAACTTATCCTACTAACCCGAACCCTAACACCTAACCATAACCTAACAGTCTACTAACGGTTTAATACTCTAATGAGAGTTAATTGACATGTAGTTGCAAAGTTACTTATAGTTATTAGAATGTCTAAAGAGGGCCATCAAAATAAAGTGTAACCGAAAACAGATCTGAGAAAGAAAAAGTAAAACTAATAGTTGCAAGGGTATGGGTTACTTTAATGGAAAATATTATGCTTATCATTTGTGGCATGGCATTAAAATTAAATCAGAAAAACTGAAATTGCCTGTTGTGTATTATGTTTTTTTTTTTCCTTAAATACTTTTAAATAAGTATTCAGCAAGGCTCCTTAAAGTATGTAGACATAGCCCATGAAAAAAATTTTCAGCTAGTTTTTTTTTTCTTCCAGTTTTAAAATCTGCCTTTATAGACGAAAACATGGTTATGTATGCGATTTACAGCAATTAAGCAAATAGTATTTTGTTGCAGTTTTAAATACCATCGTTAGATGGCGCCAGATGACCAAATGAGAAACATTTAGTAGACATATTTAATAACATTTTTGTTGGTTGTGATAATAAAAAAAGGAACAATGGGAACAATTTCATGTTTTATTTGATTTTGTTTATTTATGTAAAAGTTCTGTTTTCAATATTTATTTAAAAGTAGACCTGGCCCATGCTCATAAATAGGTATCAGCGTGTAATTTCTTTTTAGACTCTCGTGAATTCATAATAGAGAAGGTCAAATTAGTTATTTGGGGAACGGATTTTAACTCGTCGATAAGGTGGACAGGTGGAAACGTGGAAAGGAAAGATCTGACTCCTGCAGACTATTGTCCAATAGAGGGCGCTAGAGAACATCAGATGAATTAGGGGGAGAACATTTAGCCTGCTACTTGACAATATTCTCTAGTCTAAAAAAAAGTCTTATTTTTCACGCTTAGCACAAAAAGGTAAACTGGTTTGATTTTAGTTTAGATGAAGTAGCCTATACAGTAGTCTTGTCAATACTGATATTAATCAAGAGCTAACCGATGTCTTGGATGAGTAAAAGAAAAGCTACAGTAAACCCCGGAGCTGTTTTTTTGACGAAGCCGCATTTTAATAGAGCTTTTTTGAGACATTCAACCTACAGGCTAGTTCTTTAGAAAAAAAAAAAGTTGATTGGGTTTAGATAGGCTATGTAGACCTACTAGTGGCAAGCAACAACAACGAAATGTAGCCTAGAATTCTATTTTTTTTTTTGGACTACTTTACTTAGGCTACTACTTTACTTTCTAAAAAACGTGTTTTCCATAATACGATGTTTGTATTAGAGGCTATTTCTAATACCTGTTATCGCCAGGTCTTGTAGCCTAATCATAAAGTGTATCAAAAAAATATTATTTCAAAAAATGTTTTACATTTAAAGGTGTAGCGTCTATTGAAATTGCTAAATCGCGTCCACTATCCTCTCTTTTTATCTTTCACTTTTTTTATTTTAATAATTTGTGCTATACTAATACTTCTACTAATGATCTCTTTCTGGTGTGTACAGTTAAAATAAAGCATAATAAAGTAATGTCAAAAAGCGACAGGGGGTGCCATCATTTAAGCTACAGCATAGGCCTATACTGAGGCTCAATTCTCATTTGGCCCATTATTAGTCACTCTCCGAGATGCGCATAGAGTTATTTTTTAAGATACTTTTGGTTCATTCACACACACATACACTTACAACCTACGAGCTCTGTTTTTGAAAATAAATAAATAAATAAATAATCACAGCCTAAATTTCGCCCTACCATGAATGTCATACGTGTGATTTAGGTGATAGGCTATAGGCTATTTGTTTTATTAGCTTACATTTCGCTCAGTAATTTTTTCTATAGTCAGGTTAACTGGAAAAAAAATCCAGTGCTGCCCTTGAATTAGTGAAAATATATTAAATTAAATTTAAAGGATAAAACGCTATTTCCTTTGGGGATAACGGATGTCGCATATACTGTAACTGCTTATGTTTAATGCATCTGAAAACACTTTTTATGAATGCTGCCTGTGCGAGATTCAGTTTTAATATCTAACACTTAAAACAGCAGGTGGAAAAGTCAAACTATTGCTCCTTTCTGTCCATGTTTATGTGCAGCAGGAATCTTAACATTGCTTTTACTTTTTCCAGGTGTCGTTGTCTTACACGTGCCCGTATCAGAGCGCATGCGCCGTGAGGTGGTCCTCTGTTTTTATTGCCAGGTGAGTAGATTTTGTTCAGGTAAAGTGGAATTTTGCTTAAGGACACAAGACCCAATGAGATAACACGGTGTGATGTACCACATTCAGAAAGAGGACACAAGAATGTCACTAATGGGCAAAATGGGAGACTGGCAGGTAAGTTCTCTTCCTTTTAAGGTAGTCTATATGAGGGGGATGCGGTTTCACGCTTTTACTTTTCCATATAATTGAGAATTAAGTCTTATCCACGGTAGCTTTTTCAAAAAGTTTTCCAGACAGTGGGCCTATTGGTCATTAACCACTGTAAATAAAATTCTACACACAAAAGCTGTAGGCTATAGAACACGCAACTAGGTTTACATTTGAGACTGCGAGAGTGAAGGCAATGGCGAAACAGAAATAGTCTTATGATCAGAGTTCTGTAAAAAAAAGGAACTGTTGTCATATAGGCCAAATTTGTTGTTAGATATTGGATACGTATTTTATTTTGCTCACTGGTGTAAATGTTTGAATTTTATTAACTGATTTCAGATATTGCAATTGCATTCTGTGCAGGCATACTACATAATGCATTTCCTATGGTAGCAAAACGGGAAAGACTGAATATTTATTAATTTCTTTTTAAACTTTCCCCCACTGCTTTCCCATGTATCTTTACCCATGTTTCAAACACTATCCTTAAGTCGATGCTGTCCATTATGACAAAAATAAAAAAATAAAAATAAATAATAAATAAATATTGTGATTCGATCATTTACTTTGTGAATATAACGCCATACATAACTGACGAGGCTAGGTTTATTTAGACACGAGTATTGTAAATGGGCATTTTTCCCACAGTGAAGATTACCAAATATTGTTAAAGAATGAAGTTTTGCTTTTCTTTTGTGCGATTGGTTTCAATGATGCGGACCCCTAATCAATAAGCAGCGAACAACAAAGCAACGAAGCCATCCATTCTATTGCGCGTTTCTCTGCCTCTCTTAATCGTCATTGTATCTTAGTTTCTTTCGGCCTCTCATTAATGACAACTGGACTCACCCCACCAAAAATGGTAATGGAGATAAGGGAGAGACAACGCCTTAGAGTCGGCGACCTGTCCCCTGACCTCATTCACATTTAACAAGCCATGTTGTTGTGTTAATTATTTACATTTATCAAATTGCGCCGTTACATGTTCTAAATAGATGTATACCTACTAAAGAATCGACTTTTTTGCATAACAGTATTAAGAGTATTTTACAAGCCCATGTTCACTATAGGACTAAAACAACAGTTTACAATGTAAGACTGGAAGCAGTGTGGTTTGCCCAAATGAAGCACGTGAACGTTGCAGCAGTTTAGCATTGTTTAATATATATTTTACAGGAGCTCTTGGGTTGTGGATTCGAACACTTAGAACTTCTTGAAAAATGCGTGTATGCATGCAAAGAGTTTGCTCTATGATAAAAAGAGAAACATTTTTCTTAGTTGAGGTTATTCTTGGCCTATTATGTCCACTTTGAACACATTCAATTGGATGATTATTTCAAATGAAAAGGTGAAGTCCTCCTTCAGCACTGAAGGCATCAACCCCTGTATTTACTGCTCCCTTTTGAAATACAAATGAAACTCAGTAAACGTATTCTTACTGGAATTCTCGTTGCAGTTTCTACCTGTGTATATTCATTGGCTTTGGTCTCTTGATATGCTAATGAGGGTTATTACAGTAGCGCTCGAGTCTCTCTCTTTCACCATTAGAGGGAGATCTGAGCGCGCAGCTCGAGCCTTGTGCACTGTGTCAAACTCAAGCGAAGGCGCACTTCACTCTATCCACAACCAATGAAAATGCTTTGGAAATTAACTGATAATATTAAATATGAAGACTGCGAGGTAAGCGGCTTATCCAGGCTTTTAATACAAAATGTTGCATGATATTTACCAAAATTCGGAAAGGTTTAACTTTTCACTCAGTCAGCTTTAATTTCATTTTTAAACTGGCTTGCTTTGCTTGCAATTTTAACCTGGCACAATTTTATTTAACACAAGAACAAGTGATAAATAAAATACTGCAATAGGCAACTGCATGATCCAAAACACATGTAATTGTTTTCAAGCATAATAATAATAATAATAATAATAATAATAAACATATTAACCATTAATTGACTGTATAGAAAAAAAAAAAGATAATTAAAATGAATCATTCTTAATATCGAAATGTGTGTATAAAATAAAAGACAAGAAACAAACTTACCAAACGTAGGTTTGGTTAACAATCAAATGTTGCAGTTGTTAAATTAGTTTTAAATTAATGTGTTTGTCAAAATATATTTTTAAAGTTTTCCCCCTCTATTTGGCACGATGTGTTTGTGGTGAATGCAGTAATATATGGGAGTAGTTTTTGCAGTGGCGAAGCCAGTAAAACGTGTTTTCGCTCGTCTGTGGAGAATCACACACGCCATGATCAGGAAAGAACCTCTGCACTTCGCGTGTCTTCTTTCAGCGCATAGACTCGCGTTGTTTGTAATAAATAATTACATTCGGTTTCATAATAATCGCGCGTGATGTGAAAACTATGTAGAATGCGTTTACACGCGTAAAGTTTGTCGAATATTTGCTCTGGCCGTGAGTTAAGCTGCATCGGCGTGTGTTGATGTGTCTTGGCCGTGGCTAAATTCGTGGTGAGGGATTCTAGTGGGCCATGGAGCACGAACAGACGAGGACTAATGTGAAAAACAACGAGGTAGAGGAGAATCCAGTGAACAGTAAAAATGTGCCAGGCCAGATGCCCTCCGCGTTCGCTGGATTTTCACCAGAATCAGAGGTGCACATTGTTTCCTTCCTTGTGTTCTTCCCCCTCGTTCTGTCTTTCTTTCACTTTTGCTTGCCCTCGAACCTTTTAAAATGTTCCCCCCTCTCTCTGATTCGTCAGACGCAGGAGAATGTCCCTCTTTTTGTCTCTCTCTCCCTCTCTCTCCCACTCACTCTCTCTCCTCATCTCTGATTAGATATACTGATTCCTCATTCAATGGACGTCATTTAGTGCAGTCTGCCTTGAGTTGCTTCCTCGCTTCACGCTCGATTTCCGACCATTCTTCTCTTATTAAATATTCGTGTAATATTAATAGTCATGAATATCTACTATTAGGAGTGCAGGGGAAGAGGCAGATCTGTGCTAACATGAGCTCAAGCGAGGGAACAGCTCACTGACAGAGCCGGGAGACGCCAAGGGGATCTAAGAAACTTTAGAGAAAAAGCATTGCATCTAAAGAGCAGATGAAGAACATTGGGAATTTACCCAGATTGTGATGGATTATTGCTTTATTTGAACGCTGGCCACCGCCACCTCGCCCTACAATTATTATTGGCTTGATTTAATTTGCACGTTCGTTTTCGTTTTGTCCCTCTGAAATTCTTGCCTTTTGAAGTCCTCGGGAATCTTCGCAGATGTTAGTGCACAGTTTTTCCGCGATGGTGAGTGACTGTCGGGAGTAAAGATCTGAAGACTGCGCTCAACATTTACTCTCCGATTTGGTTTTTTTTGTTTTTGTTTTTCTTTTTTTATCCTGTCGTTTTGTCTGTTCCATCATGCAAGCTGTTCTTGGTAGCATCAAATGCTATTACAAAGACTTTATACTTGATGTGAGCTCTGGTTATTTTTCTTTGCCTCTCAGTAGGATCTTTAATTGCTAAATGAATTGCAAATTATTGATGTCCATTTTAATGTAGAATAGCACATATTCTGATGGTCGTGGGGGTATAATTATAATTATAATTAAAATGTAGTATTGTTGTATTTGATATGGTTGTTCTTGACCAAGTCAAAAGCTTGATCGGTTTTCTGTTGAAATAACAAATTACTTCCTAAGTGCGATAACAAATCACTTCTGGTTATTATTATTATTATTCGTTTTTTCTTCTTAAAAATAAATTAACAAATAGAAAGAAAAGAAAAAAAAATATTATAACAGCACTAAAATAGCACTGTATCGTTCTCTCTCTTCTAAGGATCGCCATGACGGGACCAGCAATGGCACAGCCCGGTTACCCCAGCTGGGAAGCGTGGGCCAGTCTCCGTACACCAGTGCTCCACCGCTCTCTCACACGCCCAACTCAGACTTCCAGCCGCCATACTTTCCGCCACCCTACCAGCCCATCTACCCGCAGTCTCAGGACCCTTACTCTCACGTTAACGACCCGTACTCCATCAACTCTCTACACGCCCAGCCGCAGCCACAGCACCCGGGCTGGCCTGGCCAGCGGCAGAGTCAAGAGAGCAGCCTGCTGCACCAGCACCGCGGGTTACCGCATCAGCTGTGCCGAGAGTACCGCAGAGAAGTGCTACTTCCCTCAGGTCACGGCATTGAGACTGGACTCACGGATTCAATCCCTATCCATGGAATACCTCACTCTTTAGAAGATGTTCAGGTGAGGAGAAAAATTTGAAATCATATTTGAAATCAACATGCAACCTCTATACTCCCATCGCCATTATCCAGATTTGCTGCTGGTGCTATTAGAAGAATCTCGGACAGTCAAATATTGGGTCACATATTTAAGTTGTTTTTATTAAAGTTGTTGTTTTATTGAAAAATATTATGGTAATGTATAACAACCGTGTTTGTCACAGTAAAAAAAAAAAAAAAAAAAGTGGCGAAATGTTGTTTTAATGTAACGTTTTCAATTTTAATTTAGGCTATATTTGGTGATTTATACTACGTATTTTTGCCTTAAAGGCCTATGATGAACATGCCATGTTTTGTGAGGAAACAATTTAGAAAATAAATGTCATTTTATGTAAAATTTTATTTTTGAATGACAGCGCGAGTAATTAAAAAATATATAAAGAAAAATATATATATATATATATATATTTCATGATTTACTGGATTTCTTATATTCACTGTTGTTCGCCCCAGCAACACAAAGTGAGTGGTGTGCTGAGCTTTTTGATTAATATTGTCTGTCATTTTTGGACGTGATTCTTGGCTGCCCCCCTTTTCATAAGTAATTTGATTGCAGTGTGCCTGCTGAAGAGATCTGACGAATCGAGCCTTGACAAAATTCTCTGTTCCACCACCGCTGCATCTTTTCTTGTTAATTTTCTTGGTAGATAAAATTGAAATAAATATATTTACTATTATTATATTTATGATATAATACAGAATCGTTTAAACCTTTTATTACTTCAATAAGTGGCGCATGCTGAGCATACAGACTTATAGGTCAAAGATCTATAGCTACTTTCTCTAAAGATGCAGTTTATAGTGTGCGTATAGTCATAAAATTACTAAAGCGTTTGTGCAATTTTTCTCTTTGGGTTGCATTTAATTTCGTTTGCAAAAAAAAAAAAAAAAAAAAAAAAAAAAAAGTACGATGTTTTCAAACTTTCGATCATTATTAATTTGCTTTTTGATCTTTGCAGCATGTTGAGGATCAAGGAATTCACATCCCAGACCAAACTGTAATCAAGAAAGGTAAGCAATTTCCTTTAAAATACCGTACGTGATTCCACTAGCAGCTCTCCGCTCGTAAAGTCTACCCGTGCTTGCTGGGAGACGGATCGGGTTATTTTGTAGGCCTTGAGATAGCCTGGCGATAAGGCACAAACCATTTTAACAAAGTGTTCCATAGCGGACACTATTGTCTGTGTTAATGTGGTGGAGCTTGGCTTATAGCTTAGTCTGTGACTACATTTAAAATGGTAGCCTTTAATGAAATTTGCTAAATGTCTCATTCAAAGATGATGTGAGAAACGCGTGTAGAGGTTTCGTTTATGAAACGCTTTTGTTAAAATAGATTTAACAAAGGCCTACTGTATAATTTTCAATTTATGTCATTTTTGCAATTACGTCCCTTTGTTTCGTTTGGATCGCAGTTGGTCAATGTGGGCTGCAGGAGAATGAGTGTTGGATCGGGTTGTTTTCTCATAAAAGTGCGCTGCAGTGAGATATGATTTTCTTTCTTTCTTCGCTTTAACAATGTGAAAGCTTTGACATGTTAAATTTGATGCACCATGCATAAATCCACAAAAATACTCGTTGCACATACACGTAATAATTGCGATCTCACGAGTTCGTTTAACTCCTCTTGTCTCTATTAGTCTCCCCTGAGCTATTAATGTCACTAGTGATCTATCCAAAAGTGCCTGTGCTTTTGTTTCCGGTTAGCACATACAGTAACAACGGGCGCTGCAGCAGGATTTAGGCCGGAACACTTATTTGTAAGCGCTCGTGTGTGAGTCTGAGCAGCCTATTTGAATTTGTGGGTATCGTTCCATGGCATTGTGTGGCGTGGTTAGGGGACTGTTTAAGGCTTAAAACTAATTTGGAATGAAGAGAAATAACGCATTTTTATTTGTGGAACGTATTGGATTAAAATATTATTTATTTAAATAATAATAATAATAATAATAGGCCTATATAAAAGTAACAATAAAGAGTTTATCGACATTTGCGTGGATTATGCCAGTTTCTTTTTTCGTTTATCAGTTTGTGTTTAATGACGTCCAAACAGTGGAAAATTTGAAGCAATGCCATGCATGTTGAACTGTCATTTTCACCGAGCTTGGTGTGGAGTCACCATTGCGATATAAAATGAAATATTTTGATGGCTGGGCCACTTCATTACTTGGGGCATATTCCAGCAGTTACATTCATGAGCTGAATGAAAAGCTATTGCTCTGGTATCTATTTTCCTTCCTCTCTGATAAGACCAAACTGCCTTTGATTCCACATAGGCGTGCGAGATGATGTGCATATAAACGCATATGTCTAATCTTACTCAAAGGCTGCCTGCTGCATAGTAATTCATCTTTTTCCATTTGGTTGGTGCTGTAGTCTCGAATGGGGGGCCTAATCATGTTCTTTTTTTTCAAGGTCCTGTTTCCATATCCAAGAACAACAGCAATGTCTCTGCCATACCGATAAATAAAGACGGGCTTTTCGGAGGTGTGGTAAACCCAAACGAAGTGTTCTGTTCGGTTCCGGGTCGTCTGTCTCTTCTCAGCTCAACGTCAAAGTACAAAGTCACCGTAGCGGAGGTGCAGAGACGCCTTTCTCCGCCTGAGTGCCTGAACGCTTCCCTGCTCGGCGGGGTCTTGAGGAGGTGAGCTGGACATCTATTGCATAGGCTATATCATATTATCAAGCGCTTTCCGTTGCCAAACCCAACGACATGGTAGCCTATTGAAGTCATACCCCAACAAAGGCAAAATATTGTGGCCTACCAAATTGAGATGAGCATATGCTATCATGTCTTTAATGCAAGACGGTTTAATGGCCACTTCCTTAGTGTAGCAATTAAATCTCACGTGATGACATGCACTGGGCTAATAACAAATATGACAAACTGTTAAAACAAAGTAAAAAATAAATAAATAAATAAATAAAGTAGAGGTCTTGCTTTTAGCATAAAAAGTTACTCAAAGAGCTGTTATAAACAAGGCTGTTGGGACACTTTTTTTTTTTTTAATTATTGAAGTTAATGGGCGATCCAGTCGGAAATAGCCTATAAATATTATAAATTATAATATAAATGATACGTAAATATAGCGAATGTATAACTATATAAAACATGTTCAGTAAGACCAATAACTTCACATAATAATTTTATTATTATTATTGTCATTTATTTCAAAGGGCCAAATCTAAGAATGGCGGAAGATCTTTAAGAGAAAAACTAGATAAAATCGGATTAAATCTACCAGCAGGGAGACGCAAAGCTGCCAACGTTACCCTCTTGACGTCACTGGTGGAAGGTAAGTTTCCTGATAAATATATATTTTTTAATAAAGCAGGTGCTTAATGCAGCTTTCATTCTAAATCAGCATTTTCATTCATCCGTGAAATGGAGAGTTTGTCTTGCAAGCAACAATGTTGAAGGATAAGAAAGGAGAACGGAATCAGGAGATATAATTCGGAAAGAAATTTGTGGGATTACAGAAATCTCTCTCTCTCTCTCTCTCTCTCTCTCTCTCTTTCTCTCCCTTTCAGCAGGACCACTTGACTTTAAATTTGAGCATGGTGTGGATTAGGGTGTCTTTGGGGCCTACTTTGTGCCATGCTAGCAGTGTTGTTTTATGGCAGTTTGTTTTGTGTAGTTGCTGGATATAAAGCACCACATCCGAAAATTAGTATACCATTTATTATTATTTTTGTTATTATTATGTGTGGACTTTATCCTTGTCGGCTTGATTCAGTTGACCTGTAGGTTGAAAGCCTATTATAAAATATAAATGAGTTAATTATGTTGCACTGCGAAGATGCCATTGCTGTTGAATAAATCCATTTTGCTTGCAAAGTTGGAGGTGATTATTCCGTGCAGTGATATTTGGTGTGCCATGGGTTTTAAAGGTGAAAGCTGGAGACGGTTCATTGGCTCCTGTTAATCATTGCCGCTGAAGACTGAATGTAATATTCATCGTGCTTCATTGAAATTTAGTCTTGTATGGTAATGAGCCTGAAGAAATGTATGATTCCTGCGAGATAAGGGCGAGGGGTGGGGGTGGTGGACACGCAAGCAGACGCTGATTTATTCGGAGGACATTGGCTTTCTGAAGTGCTGTTATTGTTTATGATCTGCTCCATTTTATGGAAAGCAGTTTAGTAGAGTTGAGCTTTGATGCTAATTGGCGCATGCGTTCTTCCGGATTCTAGGCTTATGACAGGAAGGCTCGCAGTAAAATTCCAACTGTTTCAGGAAATTAAACCAAAGACTTGAGAAAAAATCAACCAAACACACTGACCTAGTCGGAGTAACCTATTTTACATGGCTAGAGTATAAGAAAAAGGTTTACTTTTAGCCGTTTGAAGTTTCTTTCGTGTAGGCTACATCATTTTAATATTGATAGAAGGATCACGAATTGATGACATAGTATCTTTTGGAGTTATTATCCGATATTCTGTTAATCGTTAATCTCAGAAGAATGTGCATGCTGATATGTATTTCACAAAATTAAATTTTCTACTATAGGCAAGACAAATTAAAGGTGCATAATGATGTCAGAAATGATAGAGATCGATGTCCTGCTCATTGGCCGAGGACGTTAATTATATGGCAATTATTAAAGATGTTCATCAATCTATATTTTAGTGCAGTAACATAAATACTGATTCTTGTTTTCTTCTAGGTGAAGCTGTGCATCTAGCCAGAGATTTCGGTTATGTATGTGAGACTGAGTTTCCAGCCAAGGCGGTAGCTGAATACGTGAACCGACAGCATTCAGACCCAAATGAACAAGTCCAAAGAAAAAACATGTTATTGGCAACGAAGTAAGTGCTATTCTCACTATTCAGATGTCAAAGCGCATTTATCTGTTTATGACTGCGTCTTTTCGCGTTAATTGTCGAGTTGTATTTATTGGAGTTTTCTGTCTGCTGGGTAGCCAACAGAGCTGCTAATATGTAGGCTAGCTTTTAATAAATAGGACTGGATTCAGTGTCTGCTTTTTGAGGCCGAGTGGTTTCGTAAAATACACAAATATATGCTCTATATATTCGCAACCTGTAATGAATTAGTAGCCTATTTTTCCTTACATTGTTTTGTAGACTTTCTACAAATGAAAAATAAATAAAAAGTCAAACTATAAAAAATGCGCACCACTTCTAATTAAAATACATAAAAATAACCATGAATAACAATAAAAAAAGTATCAACAAGGCGACGCTCTACTTTAGATGTCATGGAGTCTAATCAGTGTTATCCAATTCTCACGTCTCCGGTTGACGTATTACTGACGTATATGCAACACTCTTTTCAAACTGAACTTCAGTTGTCCATCGCTCTGATTCCACACTGTCCAACGAGCTGCTGTCAGAAGGAATACGTGTGCCATTGATTAAGGGACACATAAGGAGCACATAGTCTTACTAATACATTTCTGACTTCATACCTTCAGCTGTAATTAGCTTCACCCTGACACGCATCCTGCATTGTGTCTCCTTCTAGACAAATCTGCAAAGAGTTCACGGACCTGCTCTCTCAAGACCGCTCGCCCTTGGGGAATTCACGTCCACAGCCCATTCTCGAGCCCGGGATTCAGAGCTGTTTGACCCACTTCAGTCTTATTTCACACGGATTCGGGACTCCCGCCATGTGCGCGGCCCTCACGGCGCTGCAGAACTATCTGACGGAGGCCATTAAAGCCATGGACAAAATGTACCTGAACAACAATCCCAACAGCCACAATGAGACGGGGTCGAAAGCGGGTGACAAAGACGAGAAGCACAGAAAGTGATGTCCAACCACCTCATCCTAACTGATATATGACAAAATACATAACAAACACACTAGTGATCAAGATGAAACATTTAAAGCACCACCTCCCGATCTTGACATTTTGAAATATTTTTGATTTTTTTAATAATTAAAAAAAAAAAAAAACAGTTCACTTTGGGATTCGCGGACAAGGCATTTCTCTGAATGAAAATAAAGCAGTGTGCCAATGAGAGGAGTACAGATCTGCAACAGCAGGACTTTTCATAAACTCCCTTTGTATGAGTTCAACGGACTGAAATTCAGCGATTTCCCTTCAGTATCCCCATTTACGATTGTAGCCATGTGACAACAAGAAGCTGAAAGAGGAAGATTTTCTATCAGTATTGTGAATAATAAACTTGAAAAAAAAAAAAAAAAAATCTACAGCTCCATGCCATGACTTCAAGAACTGACTTTTCACTCGACCAAGCGACCAACTTGAACTTTGAATTTTAACACGATTCACGGTTATATGAGGGAATCTGTGTTCATGTATGTATATATTTATTTATGTGTAATTTAATGGGAATTGTAAATATGGTACGTCTGTTCAAACTTCTTTTTTTATTTATCTGGTGCCTCCTGTTTTAGTGGGTTTAAATATTCGCTTAGTTCTTCATGTGGTTTTATGGTTCTTAGAAAACAGAAGTTTGGGGTATTCTTCTCTGGGATATTTCAATTCAGCCCTCTTGTAGCATGTTGAGGCGACACTGAAGCAAGTGAACAAATTGAAAAGAAATAAACATCCATTTCTCTATATATTATCCTTATGCCATTCAGTTTTAGATCGAAAAAGGTCATTGCGGAGACCCCGATGCTAGTTTTGTGTTTCTATCTTCTTGTTTTTATACGAGCTTTTTATGTGTTGTGCCAATCACCTCTTGTTCTTCCCTCAAAGCACCACAAGAGCAATAAATGGATATTGTCTTATGAATTCTTCTTCTTTTTTTTATTTCGAATAAATTCAACATTTGGGACCATCTGATAACTTGTGTGTCCACTGTCTAAATTGGAGGCGGTTTTATCTGTATTGTATAAACCTGTGCTGGCAATAGCTCCCATGCCTGTCAATGTATTATAGTTCTTTGTTGCCCAGAAAAAAAATAAATATTTGATACGCTTCATGTCGATTTTTATTCATTATTTTTTATTCACTGCTTGCTGCCATGTATTCCTTTCTCTCTTTCTCTCTCTCTTTCTCTTTCTCTCTCTCTCTCTCTCTCTCTTCTATTCAGCACAGTTACTGTAATTGAGTTTAACTCTCCCTTGACGATTGCTCCATGCAATAAGCAGTTGAACCCATTGTTTCCCTCAAGTATGATAAAAAAAAAAAAAATAAAAAAAAAACTTACTTTCAACTCTTAGTTCAGAGCACAGGATCATTCAAATATGGCAGGGAGCTTTTTTTGCCAAGTCAAATGACACAAAAAACAATGAATTCTCTTTCGTGTTTGAAGTGAATGTGTGTAGATTTAGCCCTCGAGCTAGAGCGCTCTTTAAATCAGTCAGATGTAGAATCCAGCTGAAGGTTAGTGCAGTCGCCATTTCCATGCTTTTATTTGTAGACGCCGTGCACCTTACTTTTCCTAATACACTGTCAGCCATGCTATGATAAATATTTATGTCATTATAATGCAAATGCATTTAAAAATATATTTTGCTGATATCAGTTTACAGTTCGCTTGAAAGAAATTGTAGGCATGGCACTTCGGCGTTAAAACGAAAAGCAGCATCCATGTCATAATTTTACTCATGCAATTTCGTTGAGTCATTGGGTACACTTGCAGATAGTGTCGTGCCCGAACACGCATGGTTATTTTGTGCATTGCATAACTCAGATTCAAATATAGTTTGATTGTTTATTGATAGCACGCGCCTGGAAATCAATCTCCATTAGAGCTTGCTGGATTTGCTGTATGCATTCTGGTCATGTACAGAAGACGTCTGTCATTACACTGAGGAAAGAACTGCCTGCACAATATTTTCACCATAGTGGCTATTCGTTTAAAAAAAAAAAAAAATCGCAATTTTTCTTTTTGTGCTCAGTCTGTTCGACTCAGATGCAGTTGTTTTCAAATAACATGAACGGAGCCTAACTGTACATGTCCTTGGCATAATTGCAATGCACAGTGCAGCAGCAGGTGAAGCGAGGCATTGTCTGTCAAGACTGTTTTTGTTGGCTGCTTCTCAGATTGTGTGTGGGATTCTAACCTCGGGCACAATAGCTCTCCCAGAAAGGATACCCGGCTGCTCCTCCTGTTCAGGCGCAGAAAAAAAGCGCATGAATAGTCATTTTAAGGGAAATCACAATCATGTTAAATCGTATTCATCGGAATTAGGAATTCCTTCACGTGAATCTGTGTCATTAACGCTAATGTCATTGATTAAGTATATTAGAGGCCCAACGTTTTTTTAAGCAAAGAAAGCATTTGTATATACAGCACACAAGCACGAGCGTTATTTCGCATTAATTTATAAAAAAACAAAAGACACATCGCGTGTATTTATATCAGGTAGTCAGTAATTTAGATTTGTATTTTTTTTTACCCATTTCTTTTTAGTTTAACTAGTTGAACACAACTATGCCTTGCAGCAAAATGAAAATAAAACGCAGAATAGGCTAGTGAAATTGGAGTTTACTGCAATACCCAGCTGAATTCGGTTCATTCACTAGGCTACATAACCTCCCGCACCAGCTATATCAATTACACATAATTCGTCTGTAATAATTAACATGTGTCATTTTGTCATTTTTCCCAAATAATTATTCATTTGTTGAAGAGATTTTTGCACAATTCTTTCGATTAAAAAAATAAAATGTACAGACATGTATTAGGCCTCTCTCTCTCTCTCTCTCTCTCTCTCTCTCTCACACACACACACACACACACACACACACACACACACACACACACACACACACACACACACACACACACACACACACACACACACACACACACACACACACAGACGGTCTGTTATGCATGTGTGCACACAGTGTGTGTCGGTAAAGGAGGGTTTGGGTATAGACATTTACGCAGGCGCGTTTGGATTTGCCTTTAACTCTTTACTTGTAACTCTTGTTTTATTGTGAACTTGCTTTAACAATCGCAGTTCAAACGACTGCCAAGGACTAATAAGTTAAAACTTTTCGTGGGCATCCATTGATAACCATAAAAATGGTTGCAGTCTTTTTATGAAATAGGCTATTCTTAATAATAATATTAATTTTAAAAGAAATACTTTCTACAATTAAATAAAACCAACACACGTCAATTGAGTGATCGTGGTAAATGAATGCCTTCCTCTCTCTTCCTCATCCTTATCTTCCTCCAGAGGCAGGTTCAAATTTTCTCCTATAGCCTTATCTGTAGATGTAGCATGACAGTCACATATGTTGCACATTGGTAGACACAAGTCTCTGTAGCACAGTGTTTATATACCGTATAATGTATGAATACACAAAGTGTCTCTTTATATTCTCATTACATGCGTTCATCTTTTGAACTATTTTTATTATTCATGTAGTTGTGCATTTATAACTTTTTTTTTAATCATATTCATTGATTAACATATTCGTTGATAACATTCCACGCATCTACAGATAGGCTAGTCTATTTTTGTTTGGCAGTATTTACGCACTACGTGCTGAGGAGACAAACTCCTTGATACTGAAGAAGATTTTGGCCTCAGTTCAGCACCTCCGGACTTGACAGCTCCCGTAAAGAAAGTTTTATTATTAAAATATCACTTGATATTATGCTCTGTTGTTGTAAGCGAATAACAAATAAAGCTAATCCAATTAGGCTAAGTCATACCGAGCATTTGCATTTTTTTATTTTATTTTATGAATAATAAACTCAATTCGCAGTAATATTTTTCACCTTCGTTAATAAAATTAAATGGATGCTAAGCGATCCATAAAATTGTCACTACTTACACAAATATGAGCAAACATTATGAAACAAATGGAAACGAATGATGACGCTCATGATACAAATAATATAAACACACACACGCACACTTACTATATATATATATATATATATATATATATATATATATATATATATATATATATATATATATATATACATACATAATTTTATTTATTTATTTTTTTTTTACTTATTATAGTCAATGTTGTCTCACGCAGACTGTATTAATAAACCCTGATACTTAGGGATGCTTTAGGAAAGAAAAAACGCAAGTGCCTAGACAAATGACACACGTCCGCAATCGAATGACGTGATTCTAGTTTTCAATGGAGCGCAAAATGGTTAATTGCGCTGGACTCGTAACTTCTTCACCCCCTCAACTGACCCCTCCCGACTAAATAGAGCGGGCCCCCATAATGTCAAAAGAGGTCAGAAGCTTCATCAAATCACACATTATTATTTGAGACACAAGGTAATCGATTAGATAACATTAAGTGCCTTTGAATAAACAGATTATTGTAAATAAGGGGACACCTCTGAATGTAGAAATGTTCCGTTTAAATATAAGGTCTGGATAGAATGAATATCTCTTCTACACCCTCCTCCCTCCCTCCCTCTCTCTCTCTCTCTCAGAGTCAGCGCTTCATTGCTTGATTGTTAACATTTACACACTATTGCCAAAGGGTGTAGAGTACTTACAGAACAGAAATATAAAATATACACTCTTAAAATAGGTTCGGCAAAGAACCATATTGAATTGAATATGGTTCTTTTTACTTGATGTCCCGAGAATCTTAAGATCCACGTATTAGTTTCTGGATTTTCAAAAAAAAAAAAAAAAAAAACGTATAAAAGAATATTTTTTTTCCTCAGGCGATCGTCTGACTTGCAAGACATAATGTTTATAATTATAACCTTGTGAGTGAAGGGAATTGAAAATAAAAGCTAAGTAAATAAAATGAATGGCGAAAAAAAAAAACTGAGATAAAAAGACAAATATGACAACTGAACAAGATTAAATGTGTAATCATGCTAACCGTGTTGCTTATAGGAGCTCATCATTTCAGTGTCATATGCTTCTGTTTGTTTTCATTTATTAAAATCTGAATCGAAATACACGTCCTGACCTCCTCAGTCCAAGGTCTTCACATAGTGTTCGTGTTCACCCCAAAATAAAACATCCACGACTGTTATGTTTCGCCCTTTTCCTACAAATAGTTGATATTCTAGTTTCTGCCTCCCTCTCTTTCCTCTCATTCTCTGAAGCCAGCCGGGGGGAGTGTCGCCGCGGGCCAAACATATGCTTCTTTCCATTGCACTAATCCAAATTCAGCGTGCAGGAATAATTGCTGGAGTGGCCGTGCTTTCGCAGGGCTTTGTCCCGCGCTGGCTCCCGTCAGCCAGGCACACGCCATTTCAATCAACTGCTTTTGAGGGCTGTCTCTTTTTATCAAACCTCAGAACCTCGCCAATGATGTGAACATTTAACAAACCGCTTCACGCTTCACCAAGAGCATGTACTTTGCGTATGAAGGGACCTGCAGTCTCATTATTGCATCTTATTATTCATATGCCTGTTTGTATTTCCTTGTTGGTTAGAGTTATATTCATAGCATTGCTCATCCGGATGTATTCTGTCAAAGTAATGCCTCACGGGTCAATTTCATCGACGAGTCAAATGATCAAATAACTGTGAAATTATCAAAAGCCAAATCTTGTGACAAATGCCAACACTATCAGCCCGTTCTGTTTAGTGCCTATTCCTACTTCTATTTGCCACTTTATTATATTAGTCTATATATTATTGACTCGAATAAAACATGTTTATTTAATTTAGATATAACAAAATATTTAGTTAAAGGGAAAGTTTACATTGAACAAACGAGTCATTTACAATACATTTAGAAAAAATTACAACTAATTGAATAAAATAACCTATTGTCAATTGTCGCCCGATAGACCATTCGGGTTGAATGATCAGGCATGAGTAAATAATGTCATGCCAATGCAATATTGTTCTTCAGAAATCAAAATGAAACCCTCAAAAGTTCCAAGAGGTAGGCTAGGCTATATGAAGGTCAGGGGTTATACAGTGGCCATGCAATAGCGGTAGTAGTTCTGTTGTATAAACAGAAATAAGAGTAGGCTAATTTATACAATATACTATATCCGATAAAGAGAAGTCAACTTTTAGAAAATAAAAAAAAAAGCTTAACATTGATAGGTCCGAAAATTCTAATTCAAATAAAGAAATAGCGTTACCCACAATAATAATGATGATGATAATAATAATAATAATAATAATAATAACAGTAATATTAAGGACCCACCTTATATTATTAGCATTTAAATTTACTTACTGTGTACATGTTATTAGTACATAGTAGGCTACTATGATTTACCTGCATTACATATGTAACCAATACTAACTGATACCAGGCATATAGAATATATATGTGTAATGTTTACTTTCTATAATGATTTCTTGGTGAATGATTTCTTTTGCTCATGAAATTTGTTCATGATATTTTGTCTGTTTTCCTGACTTGTTGAACGCTTTTTTTTCTTTTTTACCATGTCGTAACCTTTTTTCTATGAATCAATGGTGAAAAAGTAGTATGTAAAACGGCCCATTTGCTTGGGAATCGCATGTTTTCACGGATAGGGGACAGAGAAGAGAGAGAGAGAGACTGAATTAATAGACGTGATAATTTCACAGTAAAGAAGAACACTATTTCATGTGGCTCTATCTGTTCCATCAGAGCGCAGCTGTGCTGTTATGATGAAGTTTGATGATGATGGTCTGAATCTTCCTCCAGGCGACTCATAGCTCCAGGCAGCGCCAGTGCCCGACCCTGATAAACGACTTAAACACACGCGGGCTCGCCAGATCACTTGTGTTGCTCTCTTCATTTTTTACCCTCACAATACACACAACACTCAGTTTGGCTTATTGCACCTCTACCGGATATATTTATTTATACAAACATCACAGAGGGTACAGCACAAATGCGAATCTGTTTAAAGTAGTTAAAGTGTTGATTGGTGAAATTGTTATTTTAACACACGTTTGATGAGACGAGAATTGGTGAAATTGTTATTTTAACACGTTTGATAAGACGAGAATTTTACATTTCTGGTCAGCATGCTGGACTACCATCTTTATAAAATGTGTATAGCTATAATAACACTTAAGATATATATATATATATATATATATATATATATATATATATATATATATATATATATATATATATATATATTATTTTTTTTAATTTATTTATTTATTTTTTATTTATTTTTTTGTTTGGCTAAAACAAGAGCAACCGTAATTTTACATTGTCCAGACAATTTAGCAGAAAGAAACCTTCGGGCTCATTTGACCAATTATCTAATTAGTCAAAAGCAACATCTGCAACCAACAATTTAAATCACAACAAGCTCTTTAGATGAGTTTATTTGCCATATCATTTAAAACAATGAGATTAATGAATAATTTAAAATGTTTTTTATTTAGCCTACTTTCTTTTTATTTGTTGTGTTCCGTAAAATGTTTTAAGAATGTAGTACGTACGAATGTAGTTTTTTTTACGTACGAATGTAGTTTTTTTTTTCAGTAGCATTATATATATATATATATATATATATATATATATATATATATATATATATATATATATATATATATATATATATATATATATATTAATCCAGAAACGTAACCATGCATGTAATTTTCAAGTTGTTGCTACCAACTCCGAATTTGGAGTTTACCAATCTCGTCTGAGCCTGTAGTTAGCGTCGTTCCGTTTCATTGCCAGAAACGAACAGTAATGCCAGGTGTAAACATCATTGATGGCACCATTTCCACGTTTCCCATGTTTTTAAAATCAAAACAGATAATATATATTGTCTGTGACTGAAATCCCTTTGGGAATTGCGTTTTAAAACATGTTTTAGCATTATTCTGTATTGTAAAGTAAACTGTAGGATGTCTGACTCATTGGTAGGTATATTTCTGGTTGCATAAAAGAGTAATTCATAATTAAAATAGAGGTCGCAATCCAAAAGTAAACCTTCTCAGAATACGCTGAAACTAAGAGTCTGTTGTTTCAAACATCTAATTACTTGTTTGCAATGTTATGCGATAGAGAAGACTTCAAATCCGCTCACAAGACTTGGAGACATCTGAAAAGAATCGTCAAGTAGGCGATATATCAACACTGTTCGTGGGACTATATTGCCCGCTGCTAAACATTATTAAAAAGACTTAAAAATGTTAATCCAAAATAATTTTTGAAAGCAGTTGATTCTTCCTCACCAATTTGCAAGACAAAAATAATTTGACAGGAAAACACCGGGGTTTTAAGTAAGTTGTTCTAATAAATGGCCAGATTTGACAACATTCTGAAAAGACTTGGCATTACCGGACCCATTTCTCTTCCTCTGTTATCAAACCTGGCAGCATTTAGAAAGAACATGGGAGTGTCATTTTTTCCACTTTCTTTAATTTCAGCTTCAGGGTTTGTTGATCTATCAATGAAGGTGAAATGGTTTAATGCTCCATCATGCAGCACAACTGATCACTTCTCCTGTGGTCCAGGATCCAGCCAGAAAAAAAAGGCCTTTGCATGTGACAGATGTGAGGTCACAACAGGGTAACAGTTTTATTTTGGTTAGGGGTGATTCCTGAGAGTAGGGACCTACTCAGATAACTAATTATAGGAACATAGGATCAAAAATACAGTGGTGTGGCAATAACATAGCGCAGAATTTCACAATAATAGCCGTAATATGCTAAGCAATTTGAAATTAATTTTATGCGTCAGTGTGTTTCTCCTAATTCTTGCTATTTTGCCAGAACTCTTTTAGGGCATGAATAGAAGACGCTCATAAGAAACGATCCTGAGTCAGTGAAGGTGTTTCCCAATAATTCCTATTTAACCCACCATCTATTGCTTCATCTCAGCTGCATGAAACACTGTAATTGTTCAGCTTATCATTACTAAAAGAATAATTTATCACCGTTACATTAGGGTTTGGTTTATTTGGTTAGATGAGCCATCATTTAATCAGAAAGAGGACAACGGAATGCTTGGTAACATGCAGGCCGTGATTCAGCGTACAGTATGTCACTTGTTAAAGTTGTGATTTGTCATTTCATCAGCTTCAGGATCTTAACTGTATACAGAAATGGCCATATATGTACCTTCAAAGGGCAAATAAACAACCAAGTATTGATGATCATGTAAACATAACAAAATAGCTTTAAAGACAGTTGCACTGTCACTTCCCTAACTGATATTTGTTATCAAATGCACAATAAATATCTCATCCTTGACTGTGTTTAACACAAGTTTCATTAAAGTAGTCCATTACTTGTAGAGCCTGAGGCCCGATAGCAGCAGGAGAGAGAGAAAGAGAGAGAGACAGAGAACGAAAGAAGGGTAGAGAGCTGAGAAAAGCTCATTGATAATTAAGTGTTGGTTGCTCACTGTGTGAGGTGTCGCTGTACTTTGCTTACCAATCCAACGGCTGTTGGTCTCCTCCTTCGTTTGTGCCGGCATCACGCGCCTTCTAATAGGCTCCAATTAGAGCAACGGGAGCTGGGGTTAATTATGACTTAACACATTTGATTGAGTGGTTCAGATCAGCAGTGATGGGGACTCAAGGGGAGAGGGACTCATTTATTAGTCTCTATTTGTGTTCTTGTTTCACAGTGTTAAAGACGGTGGCTAAATATTGTCGGTGTGGGACTCTCAAAGCTTCTTGCGTCAGATCACGCCAGGCATATTTGCGTGCCACATTCAAACCATGCGCTTTGCATGTCTATAACTGCACGCACCTGCCCCTGTAGACTATCAATAGTGTAATGGGATATAGGCAAGAAAAAGAACACACACCAACATAGTACTCTTTGCTGTTAGAAATGACTCGCATCTACAGATTATGAGGTTTATCGAGAAAAAGGAGGTTTGACCCTGAAAGCATCTAACCAGTACAATGGAAGCCAGAACCTCGGCTGATTACAAATGATTTTGGAAAAATCTTCTGCCTGCTGAAAGATTCTGTTGCTTCCCTCAGGACATCATCACGGCTGTTTCCCTCTCCAAGTATTCTCAAAGGTTAAAGTCATCCTTCAGTAACACAAAAGCAAATTCTAACTTACGGCCCAAAGACACAAACTCAAGGAACCATCACTGAAGAGTAAATATTTACAGTGGTAGACTTGAAAGTCGGAGAGAAGAGAAAATTTAAAGATCTAAAAAGGTCAGCAAAAAGAATGACAGAAAAAAGTGATTCATAACAGGCAAATTGATCGTGATCATTATGCCAAATAAGCGGCTTCCTCCCACTGTTGAACAGATCCACACAATAAAAGTAAGTTGGGAATGAAGCTTTTGACAGGCTGCTAATGAATCGCTGTAGGCCCATCTGCCTCAATGCAAACAGAAATGTGGTTGGATCTCGTGAACTGTTACCACTGTCACTGTAAACAATAATTGTCAAACATATTTACTCGCAATCATTTTAGCAGATGTCACACTTTTTGTTTCCGCCCGGCTTTTGTATCTCTCCTTTGCAGACGTGCCACTTGCCCTGAACACACTTTTCGCTTGAATATTGAGCAGGTATTTGCAGAGGTGCTTCGGGGCACAAGGTTGTGAGGGGGAGAGAGGTTAAGAATGGATGGAAAGCGAGAGAGAAGGAGATTATCTGGCCCCCTCATCAGGAGAGCGGCCCACTCCCTACCCATGATGCCCTGAGGCCTAGGGGGGCAGCCCTGCCTCGCAGTCATGCACCTCTTTATCACCCTAATCTGTTAATTGTGGAAGCTCAATTGGCACATGGTGGCTTTTTATTACAGCCTACCCGCATTAACCAGACAGAGACTGTGGCAGAGTCTGCACAGCCCTTGCGTCCTGTAGTCCTCCACCCCTTCCTCTCATTCGCTCTCTTTAGTGTCAGCTTTAAATGGGCTTGGCCCAAAAGGTGAGTCTTTTTCTCTAGACCGTGCATAACTGATCCCATCTCTGGTGTTGCTTTTTCTCTTTTTTCCTCCCCTCCTGCTTGTTTTCTTTTGTGTGAAACAGAAAAAAAATGAAAACAAAAGAGAGCATGCTGCTGATTTTTGTGTTTATGTGTTAACCACATGGAGAGGGCCGTCTGTTTCAAATAGCTCTTTTACTAAGACTGTCTGACTTCCTTTCCTCCAATCTGATGCTCAGCATCTTTCAAGTCAAAAGCATTCGTTTTGATAAAAGTGCGCTTCACACTGACAATGTTAGAGAATGTAAATTGTGGCATTCTGCATGGGGGGAAAATGTAAATAATATATAGGCAACATTATATGTTATTTCAAGCAATACCATGTGTGTAACATGAAAATATTTTAAGCAGCCCCAGAGCAGTGTAAGACCCGTTCAGTGTTGGTTATTCAAATCAGTGCAATATTTGAATTCACACTTTTTGTGAGAAACAATGTTTTCGCATATGAAGTAATGGGATGATTTCGAATAAAACTGACTTCAGGAAGGCTGTATACCTTTCGAATATATAAACACAAGCAAGCATACACACTTCATCCAGTACTTTATGATTGCATTAACAACTCCTAAAGCCTATAATGCATTTTTCTACTCCACATTTGTAGTAAATGTACAGTACATTTTTATAGTCTAGCTTTATAAATAAGAATAAAATGTAAATTTTTAAATGTAAAGCTAATTAGACTAACCCTTACCTTACTCCTAAAATAAATGAACATTGTTGGCTTTATTTATTAATCTTTATTATTATTATTATAATTATTATTATCTTTGAGTTAAAAGTAAAAAAGGAAGTTCTATCAGATTTAGCTCACTTCTGGTTGTCTTTAAACACACTTTGCTCTAGTGATCTTAATCAAAAACTGTTGGGTTGAACTGAAAGTCCAGGCCACCAAAAATGTGGTACTGCGACTTGGTGACAGCACAATAGAGTGAGCGATTTATGACAGGCTATTAACGGTTGCTGTTCTCCGTCACTGCAAACAGGTGTTTGACTAATCTACTGAAAACTCCATATAAGAACACTCTCTCTGCACTTCAGTGGTACTGACACATGTACACAAGCATACTCAAAGAATCACACACATATGCAAGCCTTTCAATTCACCCATTGTGCACTTACAATAATACCATGGTACTAAATAATTAATTTTATTTACTGTACATGGTAATACAAGGTACTACAGTACCATGTCAAAAAAGAAAACAAAACACATAGTAATACCATAATTTTATTGGTAATTTTGTAAATTATGCCTTTTTCTCTGATTTTGTGTCAGTCTTCTCTAGACCATCTAGGTGGATGAGTCAAAATGGATCAGAATGAGAAATTAGATTTGGGGAAGATTGAATTTGACAATTTTATTTAATGGAATTTAGCAAGACTGTTGGAGAATGACTAATTTAAAATTAGGAACACTAACGTAACTGCATTTTTAGTAGTTCAGTTTCAAATTCAATTCACATTTATTTGTATAGCGCTTTTCACGATACATATCATTTCAAAGCAGCTTTACAGAGAATGCATGTCAACATCACAATTTTAAGAACGAAGTTAGCAAATAATGTAAACATTTTACAATCACTGTTAGCAGTTTAACTGAACGTAGAAGCAATGAGCTTCTTATTGTTAATGTCTGAATTACATTAACAATAATTGTAACAGTAGTGTAACAGTAGTTCAGCTTCCACTGTATTACAAGCTACTTTGTAGAGATGATAAAACGCTACATCACTGTTTTTATTGTGCTTACACTGAAAGCTTTACTGCTGAGTGAAGTGACATCATAAACAAATGCATTGAAAAGGTCTGTTTCAAAGTGCTATGATATTTTTCAGACAGATATGTAAATTCACTGTTTCATCCCTGTGATTAGGGTACATTTTAGTTTTAGTATAAATGTATCTATGAGACTGACGTTGTTATATTCATTTATTTAAAAAAAAAATACTGAGTCACACTTTATATTAAGCATCTTTATACTAACATTGAAATCAATCATTTGATTCAATGCACTTACTGTGTACATACATGCTTTACTTTGTATTTTAAAAATATAGCATTTTATTTTAGAGTCCTGTTCCCCATGTACATACTATGTACTTATTATAGTAATTGCAATAACTAGGTAATAACTAGGTACTAACCCTGAACCTACTCCTAAACCTCACCTTAACCTATGTAGTTACCTTATATTACCCAGTACTTTCTTATAAGTACACTGTAAGTGCAAGTACTGTAAAATAAAGTGCAACCAAATACTTGCATGTAATTACAGCTGTATTTTATTTCTGTAATTACATCTATAATTAATTACACTGTTGACCCTTGCCTTACATCTTGACCCACCCTTAAACATAACCATAACACTAAACCTCTCCCTAACCTGACCCGTATCCTACCTCAATAGCAGCAAAAGAGTTTTGCAATACAACATAAATGTAAAGTAAATTATTATTATTATTATTATTGTAGTATTTAAGTACATAAAGACATAAAATATAAAGTGTGGCCAAATAGGGTCCTGCAATACATTGTTTTGTCCCAGACAAAAAATTAAATCATTGGATAGTTATAAATTTAAGAAGATATTGCCCCTTAAGTAGCTTCAGTATAGTTAGCTTCTTTTACAATGTAACGCTAACAAGGTAGCTAATATTTTACAGGTCTATGCAGATGACACATACTTTCCAATGCAAACACACACATCAGAAAAGACTGTTTCAGCATGCAGACTATGTTTTATACATTTGTGTTAAAAATAATTAATATATGTTTGATTGGTTTGTTTGTCTCATTGTGTCAGATATTTGGGTTTTCCTCATCCAGCAGATAGCTTTTAGATTTGGACTCCTCATTCGTCTAAATGCAGTTCATTTTATCATATCATATCGGTGCGGCTACAGTAGGTGTGTAGGCCAACCCAAATAGGGTTTTACAAGTTAAAAGAAGTCTGTACCCCAGGCAACGTTTTATTACAACTACTGTTTACCTCTGACAATACATTGTAAGTGTTTTATTATTAAGTTTGGACAAATCATTTGCCTGGGGTTGAAGGTGCTATGCCATTGAAATGTAATCCCACAGCTGATCTCATTACTGCCAAGACAAACAAGAAGAAATCAATTTCAGGGGAAAAGAAGAAGAGGAGGGAAAAGAAAGAAAAAAAGGTGAAAGAAATTAGATCAAAAAAGAATAAGAAAAATGTTGATGCAGCATGAGATTTGTTGACACCAGATACAGTTTCCTTGGCTTTCGTCTGCACTTTACACTTGTTCCTCTAAGTGCAGAACAGATATATTGAATTAAAGACTTGTATTCATTATAAACAAACATAGTTTCGGTCTTCAGGCAGACTGCAGTGCCCTTATTTTTACTAAATACATGCCTGACATTACTGTTTTTTTTTTTTTTTTTTACAAGTTTTTTAATGGTAAAATATTGTTAAAATTATGTTTTTTAAAAATTAAGAATTAAAAGTAAAGTACAAACCTTATAACCCTATAAAGGATCATTTAAACCATTCTATATGTTTACATTTAATTTAAATGTACATCTTATTTTTGTTTTGAGTTTTATTTTTATTTATTCATTAAAGCAATAATAATTTAGGTGTCCTGTGTGTTTAGTGTCATGTTTATCTTTACATGGTTGATTTTGGACAATTTTGCATAAATGTAAGTGTGCTCACCACCTGCATTATTATCAGTACATATACATTTATAGTAATAAACAGATTTTCATAGCTCAAAAATATACTGAACGACATTACAGTTAGGAACTATAAAATGCTGTTACTAAAATCCCAGCCTGTCACGCTTATAACATAGGATATGTGCGGTATCAAATCTAAGTTGTCAGATTAACAACTGTCACCTAGTGGAAGATAAAACAGGTGATCCCAACCATATCTAGAGAACAGAATATCAGATACTTGGGCATCAAAAAGGCAACCACCCAGAAACTCCACAGCAATGTCCTGCCAACTAGAATCCTTACCTTAATACCAAACAAATATAACTGAAATACAAGTCAGAGGAGTAGCCTGTGCTTTCAGAATACTAGCCAATGTACACACCCTACCTGTCAATTATTTTGCACGTTCAGGTTTGCAGACATCGGGTTAGCTGACATTTCTTTGAAGGGTGGGGTTTTAGAGAGATGGTGTGTGGCTAAAGCTAGCAAAATGACTGGAATTGCTTGCAGCACCTTTAAACATCATTGAATTTAAAGAAGAGTATTTACACACACACAAAATTGTGTGTGTGTGTGTGTGTGTGAGAGAGAGGTTTTGTCAAGTGTGAGTGTCTGAGGAACAGCAGAGTACATGACAGAAAGTAGAAGAAAGAGTGACTCACTTACTTCTGTCCTAACATTGCCTCACTCTGACCTTTAACAGCACAGGGCCCTCACACACACACACACACACACACACACACACACACACACACACACACACACACACACACACACACACACACACACACACACACACACACACACACACACACACACACACACACACACACACACACACACACACACACACACACACACACATTGTGATTCAAATACAATATTATTCAAAATAATTTTACAATATTACAATATTATTTTAAAGAGTATACTTGCCTCTGACAATGACTTTTACAGTGATGTGAATTTTTTTTCATTATAATATATTTGTATTTATACAAAGCATATAGTGAACATTACTTTTTTTAAAGGATACTTATATTACTGAAAAATACTGCATTATTATTTCGTTTCTTGTTATTCTTCCAAGCTAAATACTCACTCGACAGATTTGTGGGTTATTCCTTTGAAGTCAAACTGTCAGATGCTTTGTATGACAATTTCTCTCATTGTCATGAAATATGCTATCTCTCTCTCTCTCTCTCTCTCTCTCTGTCTCACAAAGACATAAATTGAAGCCATTGAATTGTTGCAGATCTGGTTAATCAACTTCTATTTGCATATTTGAACACAACCTGGTCTCAGCAGCCCTCACAGTGATAGAACACGGATCTGAGGTCAAGGTAAAGAATACTTCAAAGGAAGTTCATGTTTGTTTGTGGCTAAGGACAGACACATTGTTACTTCACAAATGCTTTGAGCTCCAGTAAATATTTTAAAATTTATTTTAAACTATATACACTAAAACCGCCACATACATGGCTACAACTGACACAACTGTTTAAAAATTCGGGCGCCCTAACAAGGAGGCTAAAGACCACAATCTCTCGCGTCAGTTGCTTAAGTGCCTTTTGAGATCAGAGGAGTGAAGTTTACATGCACAGCTCTTACTGGCCTACAACAGTTACACTAAAAGAGTAGAAAGTGGAGAAGCTGATTTAAAGATCAGGAATCACCGACATCTGATCAGCTTAGCTGATTTCGGTCAGGCCCGGCCCGGCCCGGCTCAGCCCAGCGCCCTGGCCATCCTGTCATAGCAAAACAGTGCAGATCAGATCACTGCAACACAGCTCAGCAGCACAGCCAACTTTTCCATGACATCATTCATCAGGCATTAACCCTGTTAGCTGGTCATTATTTGCAGCGTTTTCTCCATCTTCCTCTTGCTCTCCCTTTCCATGTGCATCTCACCTTTCGCTCTCTTTGTTTTGTTGTGGGTTTATGTGTGTGTAGTGGCATTGTGCCAGAGATCTGCTTGTGCATTTCATCTTCAGGCTAATTTCTGCTCTGTGTTTAAATGGTGAATGAGCACTGTAGCCCTCCACTGCCCTGTGAGCATATGTATGTATGTGTGTGTGTGTGTGTGTGTGAGTTTGTTTATATTACATTGTGGGGACAATGTCCTACATCGGTCCCCACAATGTAAATTAATTAATAAAAATACTAAATGATGTTTTTGTGAGAAAATAAAGGTGTGCACAGTTTCCTGTGATTGTTAGGTTTAGGGTTAGGGGTAGGGTAGGGGGATAGAAAGTACGGTTTGTACAGTATAAAATGCATTGCGGCCTATGGAAAGTCCCCACAATTCACAAAAACAAACGTGTGTGTGTGTGTATGTGCCTCAAGCCCAATATTACCATCCACTCCACAATAAGAAATCTGCCAGTCAGGAATTGTTCTGATGTGAGGCACCCAAATATAAGGAATAACATGCCTGTAAAGCATGAACATTTGTATTTGCCGTATGTCATTTGTATTTTTCAGTATGTCCTGTTGTCTACAGCTGTTTATTCTAGAGTAGATCCAAAGATATGAGATGACAAGACAAAGAGTGGGGGAATCGCCCCTGGGGCACTTGTGCTTAAAGTTGTGTCATTTCCCTTCATGGCAGGCAGCAATAAATAAGTAACTTATAAGCATTTATTGATGCACGAGTGTGGCATCTGTTCCTGGTCTGAAGCTTTGGCTGCAATTAACCCAAACCTTACACTTCAATCAAGCGTCACGCTTTTTAAAAGAAGACCATTTGCTCCCTCTTGCCCTTTTTTTCATGTTTGTCACAGTCCACAAAACACAAATCCTTGAAGCATCATCATTAGGCTCTGATTATTATCGTCATTATTATCACTGGCACATTTGCGGTATGGAAAACAACAAACAGCAAAAAGCAAAACGAGAAATAAAACAGAAAATGGTGGTGGCATTCTTCTGAGAGGTAGTGTTTTTTTAAATGGCACAATACAACAAACCTCATAGAATGGGAAGTGCTCACGTCTGATAATGTATGTTTACTAGCATAACTGTGAGAGTGACACAAACCGCGGTTTATATAAACTGTGCATTTGTACACATCCACAATCTATATATAAGATTCTAGAAGATTTAAAAAAAAAAAAAAAAAAGTGTATGTTTTGGTGTGAAGAGCAGTGAGGGGGTTTATATTCTAGCCCTCAGGTAGAGTCTTTGTGTTGAGTCTTTGTGTTGAATCTCGTTTGACATTACAAAGAGGTTTAAAAAAAAAATAATTATTGAGCGTTTGACATGATAGATCAACCATAAAGTGTTCACAATGGCCTGGACTGCATCACACAGTAAATGTCATTTGCCATTAACAATGCACCAGTGAGGTACATAAACCATTAATATACCCTTTACGACTGCTCGAGCTAACGGGACACATCTCCTGTGTTGCCTGTCTTTAATGCCGAGCAACTGCTCTCCCTGAATATGATTGAAACCATGCAGACATTTAGAGTGTTTACCCTTTGATTTGGAATCGAAGAACTGGGAAAAGAAAACAAAGAACACAAAAACTTTGTTTGAATTGTGTCATTGCTAAATGCCATATTGAAAGTCTTGTTTCAATAGGTAAATAGCTTCCAAAAAATAGAGTCCTTAAAATGTGAGCAAATAAACTGATTTTCAGATAGAGACCCTCTGGGTGGTGGAAGAAATGTATGATATTGACAGATGAGTCACTCATTTAAGACACTATTGTGGAAAACAGTAACTGACAGGCTATCCGTCAACCCCAGGAGTGAGACACCCAGCAAGGTCCATGGAGCCGGTCTGGGTCGGCACTGCCGCCCAGCAATAGATCATCAGGGGGAGTCTATTGGGCAAAGATGTGACTAAAGCAATACAATGGGCCACAGTCTGCAGGACGCAGCTAAGCAGCTGGGTGTCACCATCCTGAATAGGGGCCAGAGAGTCCCCCTCAGACAAGCCTTTATGCATTGTCTGTCCCTTGCACTAGGGATGGTCAGGGCTAGTAGGGTGCCTATCATTGGTGACTTATGTGGTGGCCAGTTGACAGTAATAGATGGATAGATGAGATAGAGGAAAACAGAGGAAAACATAAGAGATGCTTACAGAGAAATTAGAGAAGGACAGGCTGCACATTATAAGCCTGAAGCAGATTGTCTGTTTATTTGGGAGGGAGGGAGAAAGTAAACAGGATACGTGCTGTATGAATGGAATAAAGTGTTTGGAAAGCTCATTCAGTGAGATATTACCAGCCAGCTTTGGTTATTGCATGAGTTGGCTCTTAATTTGCAGCAGGTCCATTGGTATGTGCTCAATCATGAGGTTTTGGGCATATAAAAAGCTTAAATGAGGTTGTTGTCTATCTCAGATCTTGGGTTAGATAGAGTGGGAGGATTAGGTCAGCCTCTTCCTGGACTCCTTTTCTGGAGAACACTCAAGGCTGAAAAGATGAAAATCTTTAGCTGTGCCAAGCCATAATTTCTTCCCGTGTCTCAGTCAAGCATGTTCGGGCACATGTTTGTCATTGAGATCCCAACACCTGCTGCTGTTGGTCTCACCCTCCAGACCGTCATTATTCCCATCAAAACTCCACCCATACTCATATCGTAATTAGGGAGGAGTAGTCTATATTATCATGACTCGACTTTCACCACAGCCTTGAACTTTTCCAGCGCTGCCCTTGGTAGAGGAGCATTTTAATCGTATTAATTGAATTCCCTCAGCTTCTAGCTGCCACAACATGACGAAGAGATAGCTGAGTCTAGTGGTGGAGAGTTCACCCCGAGTTCAACACGTCTTTAAAAGAGATCTTATGTTCACATTATGATGGCACATTAACCTTTTCTTTAGAAGCACATAACAGAGAGATGGATTTGATTCAGACCTATATAGAGAGTAATGTGCTGTGATGAATCTCTGATACTTTGGGTACAAATAGACCAGAGGTGGTTCTTGCGTCTCGCTGTCCTATCACTTGACCAGAGGAAGTGAGCAGATTAGATCCTCATTCATCATGGCCTTGTCAGTCCCTGACCCCAGTACAATTATGAGCCAGATGTCAATGTGTGGAGCTCTAGCGTAAGCTCTTTGGACCAGAATTCCCTTTAGAGTGTACATCTTTCTTCTTGCGTGAGGATTAGCTGTCCTGTGCTACAGCCATCTTGATTTTGCCAGGTAATACGTATTCCTGGATTATTATCTTTTGTTCCTAACAATGAAACTAGCAATGCACCAAAATGGAAATTCTAGGAAACTGAAACTAGTACCGGTTGAAGTACCGATTTCTATACAAATTTTTGGCCAAAACTGAAAATGGTATTTTGAGCCAAAACATTTCAATGGCCAAAACTTTGTGGCCAAACTCTATCAATGAGCTATAATTCAGTTTAGAGATTAATGATAGGCTGATTCAAATATGGTTCAAGTCTCTAACTCCAGCCCTAAATCTAAACCCAGCCCTACCTGTTCTTATTATCTGATTGGTTGAAAGGAATGTTGTACCAGGACCAACAAGGATGTTGATCCAGTAACATGTCCTACTTTTTCAATTACAGTCACAACAGCTTTACAGTTGGAATCAGCTCTCAACCATAGCTTCATGATAGGGATAAACGACGTAACTGTGCATTGGGATTAGGATTACCAGTTCCTTTTAAAGTTGTGAACTGCTCATGGTTAGGACTTCTCTTGCTTATTGTACTATTATCTCATGCTGCCATATCAATATGATAGTGAGAAGGGCTACTTAGATGCTCCCAAGGTGGACTCTCCTATCTGTAACTGGACAGTAATGAGAGCACTCAATCAGGTCAATATCTACTTAAATACCCCACACTGTGCTAAATGAGACCACCTGATGGTACAGCCTGTTCACAGTCCTCTTGTGTGGACAGAAGGTGACATATGCATTGAGTTAACCTCTGTTACAGGCCCTACTCTAACCCTTCCCATCAGCCAGGGTCTTCTTCTGTCAGGCCAGCTCTGACATGCCACATTGAGGACACAATGAGTTAGCAGTGGTGACTAATTCACTAGATCTGGACTCTAAAGGGACCTGGGTAGACCGTGCAGCCTAAAAGACTCCTTCTTACAGCCATACACCCCGGGAGGTCATCCACGGAAACTTCTGCCAACACAATACTAATGCTGTGCTGAGACAAAGAGGTACTTGTGGTTCTTTATGGGGGGACCAGGGCATCCACATGTTTCTTTCCCACACTTTTCATTGCAGCAGTCGTGACAGATCACAACAACGATGGCCAAAAAAGAGAAATAGCACAGTCATTGATGGTGGTCCGAAAGATACTAAGAGTTCATTGTTTTACAAAGACAAATGTGTTTATGGTCAGAACTATAAATAGAAATGAAGTTTTCGATAAGATAGGACAAGTCTTTCAATCACATTGTGAGGATTTATTAAATGGCATTGGCGGTCAACATAAAATAAATCAGTATACATATTCTAAATGGCTGATACAGTACAGAGAAGATGATAGATAGATAGATAGATAGATAGATAGATAGATAGATAGATAGATAGATAGATAGATAGATAGATAGATAGATAGATAGATAGATAGATAGATAGATAGATAGATAGATAGATAGATAGAAGAAATGCAAATGTGTGTAGACACACTCACACAAATGCTTTGTTAATGTGGAATACAAACATTCAGCAGTACTTTAGTTGCTAAAAAAAGAAAAATGCCACAAAAAGAAGTGATGCACAGCAGCAGGGAGCTGTTTTGGGCCTAAAAAAGTGGCTTCTGATAAAAATAACACAGTATGCTCTTCCAAATTTTGAGGGAAAGAGAAAGAGAAGAGGAAGAGGAAGAGGAAGAGAAAGAAAGAAAGAAAGAAAGAAAGAAAGAAAGAAAGAAAGAAACAAACAAACAAACAAACAAACAAACAAACAAACAAACAAAAAATACAGTTGTCCCAAAATCAGTGGCAACCTGATTAAGTTTAATCTTTTTTAGGATTTGTGTGAATGTTTTTTCTTTTCTTCTTCTTTTTGTGGCGTGATGAAGAGTGTTTTGACCCTTTGCTCTTTGTTGTACCTGCATAGATATGAAAGGATGGGCAATGTGTGCAAAACATTTAGTCCAAGTTTTTAATAGCAAAATTACTAATAGCCAAGCATAATTAATGGCAAACACAGGCACAAAAATAGTCCTACATATATTTCTGACAATATTAAATGTCACATTTTTCTGAGGAGTTTCTGTAATGGGTGAAGTGCTTGTGCTTTTGATGACTTGAATGTAAAACATGCCATTAAACTGCAGGGTGTAGTTTATCAGTGCTAGACACACAACTTGCAATTTGTTCTAGGAGTTTGTCCATTGTGAGCAAGTAGGATCATTCTTTGCTCTGCTGCTGCTCTTGGGTCATTCTCAGGAAATGCTGCTATGTGTGCGGAGTGCCTATGACTTACTACTAATAGAATTAACAGGATACTTGTACTTGTTTAGTCTGTAATACATACGAATTTTGTGACACTGACACTGTTTTTCTTGTTTATTACTGTAAAGTTGCCTCAATATGCCCATCATATCAACCTCAATAGTTAAATAAAATAAATGAATAAATAAATAAATGAATAAATAAATAAAAACTCTATGGTTGTACATTAGAATGCACAGAAATTAAGCCAGTATTATTAGTATTGTGATTCTGTAAAATTAAAGTATTTATTATTATTATTATTTATTAATAAAACTTTGTATTTTACAGTACATTAGCATTTTTGTAACGGGAATATATATTTTGTAATTTTTTATATTTGTATAAAATTATGTTTTTTAATAATAATAATAATAATAATAATAATAATAATAATAATAATAATAATAGTAATAATAATCTTTGCCAAATGGCTGTGTGGGCAGGTTTTTTCTTTTTTGTCTTTACCCAATCACATGCCTGAGGGATACAACCTACTGACAAACAATAAATTACTTTGAAATATATATTGTCTAATAACTAATACTATGGAAGGTGGAAGCAGCCAAGAGTTACTGGCAGAAGAGATTGTCAATGTTGCAATTCATCATCATGCGTGAGTTATATGTGAAATATCATAATGTTCATCTATGACTAATAGTAGTGTATTAATACTAAGTACATTCATACCAAAAGGCTACTGTCACTTTTAAAATTGAATAAAATCATTATGAATGTTGTTCTATGTCTATGATTCATTTTTAAGTAATATTGTTAGAAAATAAATAAGATAGCATTTTTGTTGGTGTCACTAAGTTTATGTAGCCTCAACTGGGATTTAGGTTTGCACAACTTTAAATGCCTTGTTGGTCAACTAATAATTATAGGTTTATGGTTTAACACCAATATATATGCAAACAACTTAAGTTTTTTTAGCTTACCTAACACACCATTTTAAGGTAGCCAGGTTACAAATTATTTGGTCACACTTTATATTAGGTGTCTTTAACTACTATGTACTTACATAAAAACATAAGTATACTTATTGTATTCATGTTGTATTGCAAAACACTTGTGCTGCTATTCAGCTGGGATACGGGTAAGGTTAGGGACATAGTAGTATGGGTAGGTTTAAGGGTGGGTTAAGATGTAAGGGAAGGTCAACAGTGTAATGGAAACACTTTACAATAAGGTTCATTAGTTAAACATCCGTTAATGTATTGACTAACATAAAGTAACCACAAGCAATACATTTGTTACTGTATTTACTAATCTTCGTTAATGTTAGTTAATGAAAATACAGTTGTTCGTTGTATGTTCATTTTAGTTCACAGGGCATTAACTAATGTTAACAAAATTTAATAATGTATTAGTAAAGATTGAAATTGACATTAACAAAGATTATTAAATGCTGTATGTGCAATTCATTATTAGTTCATGTTGACTAATGTAGTTAACTAATATTAACTAATGAACCTTATTGTAAAGCAGTGTAATTATAGATGTCATTACAGTTAATTAATAAATTAATTACAGCTGTAATTATATGCAGGTATTTGTTTTTTATTATAATATTATGTAATTTCTATATAATATTAATGTGAGTTAGAAAATATGTGATTTATTGGGCAGAGTATGGTGTTCCCCAAGTCTACGGTGGTATTTTGGGCCTGAGTTAGGAAATTATAATTTTTTGAAATAATAATAAAAAAAATGTTCGTAAATTTGACACAGTCCTGAAACTGACGCTCAAACAGAAGTTAAAAAAAAGTCAGATAAAAGCAAAACTGTATTGTTAGGGTTATAAAAAGAAAGATCCAGACCTAAGATAGCAGCAGAAGGTCATAAAGTAACTCATTATCTAATTTTGTGTGTTAGTGTGAACATGATTGTGTGGAATGCCCATGTTCTTGAAGGGGGCCCATTGCTGACGTCCCCAGTACACACACTCCTCTCATTGTGTTCCTTTATCATGCGTGTGTTGATGATCGGGTGTTGGTCATTGACCACTTAGCCACTGGAGGAGCTGCTGATAATTAAAAGTTCTCAACCCCTGCAGCCCTCAAGGGCCTCAAGGGCCTGGCCAGTCGGCAAGGAGACGAGCCCACGCATGCAGCCACCATTGCGTCACGGCTGTCACACGCAGCCTCCGATCGATCAACTTCTCAACAATCATTACTGATTGGTCAAAGCTGATTGGGGCCATAGTCACCAAATTACCTTCACCCCACAGACATGAATGCCAGGCTCTACGTTAAGGCTTTTGCTCTCAGTTTCTGTTTACATTTCATGGAATGCACAATTCTCTATCTCACTGTGCTCTTGTGTATTTGGTCACCAATAGAGGCAGATTTTATACCTCAACAAACAGCATTCTACCACTGGTCGATGAGAAATGTATAATTAATATTACTTGTTTACTCTTTCCACTATTGTATAAATTCTCATTACACACAGCTAAGATACAAACGCTTTTGCAATACAAATGTACAGTTATTGTCAAGTCATAAAACACACATGTACAGTGCATAGTGTCTAGGAAGTACACTTCAAGCACAGTGGTCCTGAAACCAAAGTAAGTTTTACACAAAAAGACTGCCCCACGTTGACATCTCTGCTTGCAAGCGTCATGGCGAAAAAATAAATTCTTTCAGCATGACTTGACAGATTTTACAGCAGAAAGCAGATGCTCTGGGGACAGGTATGAAGCAAAGTGCTGGAGCATAGCAATCTACATTTAAATTACACACACTGTGAGTGTTTGAGTGTTTGTGGATGTGGGAAATGGAGAGGTCTTGTCAATGTGAGCAGCATATCGCTCTCCCCCCCTCAGGCGAATACTTCATTGTTTTCTGCAAACAGGTTTTCTTTCTCTAGTTGTAAAACTGCATCCAAAAATCTGACAAGCCAAAAAACTTTTGACAATACTCTACTGTTTTAGAACTTTTTATGGAAACACTTTACAATAATGTCTAATTTGTTAACATTATTAATTAACTAACATTATTAATTATTAACTAACATGAACTAACAATGAACAATACATTTGTTACAGTATCTATTAATCTTTGTTAATGTTAATTAACAAAAATACAGTTGTTCATTGTTTATTCATGTTAGTTCACAGTAAATTAATTAATGTTAACAAATACAACTTTCGATAATTTTAATAATTTATTATTAAATTTTGAAATTAGCATTATCTAAGATTAATGCTATAGAAGAATTATTCATTCTTTGATCATGTTAACTAAATTTGTTAACAAATGTTAACTAATGAAAGTTTTACCCTTTTATACTACATTGTTTTTCATAACTGTTTTTAATGTCAAGTGGACAGAAATGTGTTTATATATTTAATGTGCATATTTGTTTTTGTATGTGTGTGTGAGATGAAAGCCATAGGGGGGTCAGCTGACTTTTAATTCTAAGGAAAACATGGGCACCTCTGACTCTTGAACTTTGACCTAATACTGGAGACACCTGAAATGTGGGAAGGCCCATAAATTCCTGGCCATATAATCGAGCTGAAATCATTGATAAATCTGCATTGACAAATTTTATGGCTTGCGAAGCATCAGGAGCTATAAAAGCCCTCAGGTGGAGATTAATGAAAAGCATTCTACTGGAGACAAACACTACAGCCCCAAACAGTAAGACAAAAAGGGGCCATGAAAGCAGCCTGTCAGAGAAAAGAGGAGATTTGCATCAGTCCTTTCTTCTCTCACTGGCTCTATCTTTCAGTACCGGTGAAAAGATGCTTTGAAACGATTAAGTTTAAATAAACAGTGTGAGGCCTGAGGGTGTGAGCGTGCAGGCCAGACACTCTGATGCTATCAGACAGGTAAAGCCAATAAGCACAACAACCAGAACTGACCCAACCCTCTGCACAATTATCAGCATCTACATATTTATCTGCAGTTTCTCATTCATGCAGCCTACAATGCATCCACCTCTCTTTCCTTATGAGAAAAGTACTGTGGTAGTACCATGGTGCAGGGAGGCTATTAGTAGATAACACATTGGCACTTTGATATAGGTAGTTTTAGGATACCCCATGACTTACCACTGATACCACAATTTATTATTATGGTAACAGTTTACAATAAGGTCTCACTTGTAAACCTTAGTTAATGTATTAACTAACATGATCTAACCAATGAGTAATACATTTGTTATTAATCTTTGTTAACGTTAGTTAATAAATATGGCTGTGTTAGTTTACAGTGCATTAACTGATGTTAACACAGTACAACATACAACATTTGATTTTTATAATGTATTAGTAAATGTTTAAGTTAATAATAACTAATTTTAATAATTGCTGTAGAAGTATTGTTCATTCTTAGTTCATGTTAACAAAAGTGTTACTATTATTATCAACATTCCCATTCATGACTGTTACATTTATTTAAAAAGGTTAACTTTTCAAGAAATTATATCTATCATGCATATGCATATCATATATGCAGTGTGTGCAATGAACAGTGTAAACAGGAAATTGAGGAAACTGGTTGCCCTAAAAAAATTAAGTAATGATTAAGTAATGTGAACTTAATAATTCGAGTTCATTTAACTTAAAATGTTTTGTAATATTAATTATTTTGTAGTTATTACAACTAGTATATTTAAGTTCAATGTACTAAGCAAGTTAACTTGCCACCAATCAAAATTCATCCATGCCTCCCATCATGCATTGCTGCATGAATAAATTACGAGCTGAATTGTCTTAATAATTTTCTTTATTCTCACTATTTAAATTTTGCTGTTTTTCTGTGACTTTTTAGTAGCTTGTTTTCTAATGTTCAGAGTTGATCTGTTTATCAGAACATGTTGCTTGTCACCGTCGTTGAGATTCACAGGCTGATTCTTGATGTCTGTGTGTGCCTAAAATATAAATTTTTTTTTTTCAACTTAAAAAAATAAAAAAAATAAAATTGTATTGTAGAAGTTGATCCTCCACTGTAGAATCACAGTGCTCCTGTAATCAATAATGTAAATCTAACTCAGAGATTGGGCACTAAATGTGTTCAGTGATTCAGATCAAATAATGATTATGTGAAAACATAACCAACACCACCTGATCATCGTTTAACTTTGCTTGTCTGGTTGGTTTTAATGCAGTTAAAACTGCCCAAACAAAATCTAATATTAAAAAGTTAAGGGTCAAGAGCTCAACTAAAACAAACCCTGACACTCGATGATGGTAACTTAAAAATTGTGTTTTTCTCCTTTGGTGAAAAACTATAAAAAGGTAAATGTTAGGAAAAGATGTCTGTAGAACAGCCAAAACAAATGTTCCAACTGCTCATCAACAGCTCATTGAATTCATACACACCACGACAAAATGGCGTCATTACATCCTGCAAACCAGTGTGAAGGAGGCGTGGTCAGGAGAAAAACTTTATAATTTAAGTGCATTTAACTTACATTTATTAACACATTCAAATACACCCACAAATTAGTAGAATTTACTTATATTTTATAAGTAATGCAACCAAACTTAAATATTTTAAGTATATTGTAATTATATTTTTAAGTAAATATAAAATCCGGGCTAAGAGTGTAAAGACCATAATAAAAAGGACCATAGCAAGATTCTCTCTGCAGGTTATACTCACACAGGAGACAATAGTCCAGGATCTTAACTTATAACTAGACAGCACCCTGACATCATGGACAACACAGCTTTCTCCTGCCAATAGGAGAGCAGCATCCTGCTGGACGTGTGTGGAATATGATATCACGGTGAATAGTTTGAGTGTGTGTATGAGATGAGGTGAGGTCATGCATGGATGACGATCTGTTTATGCCATTGTGCAGGTAATCTGATAACAGGAGAAACATCCATATCTGTCCAACATCTCACACACACAGAAAGATTCAGTAGTTCAGTAGTGCTATCAGTCATATTTGGTCTTCATGGGTAAAAAGGTTACAGTGTACCGCTGCTGACTGCACCTATTTAGGTTATGGTTATTTATATAGCATACCGATTTAAGTACACCTACTTAATGAAGATGCATAAAGTAAATGTAAATGAAAATGGTGTGGTTGTAAAACTATGGCTGTGTGAAATCCTCAATCTCTCTAATAGGATTGGCCCATGATTTCTCAATTGTTACTGTAGATACGGTCACAGCAGCACCTACCCAATTGCCTATATTTAAAATGTAGTTGAAATCACTGATTGAGAGCGTCTCAATCAAAAAAAAAAAAAAAAAAAAAAAAAAAACCTGAATTGAAATCATATCACATATACTGGGAGAAATTCGGATTCACAGGAATTATATTTGACCCAACTTTTTTTGTATTGTGCCTGTCATGTGCATGTTTCATGTTTAAGGAAAACAAGTAACACTAAAATGATCACTTTTTCACATTACACTAATGCACTATCAATTTATTAAATGAAAATTAGGAGGATATGCATAATTGGAATGAAAACAATCTAATAATTGTCTTAATTTCAACTAAAATTTAGGCTGATTTTAGTGTGGAATATGACCTCAATATGACAGGTTTGGTGAGATTCACCCCTTTGATGTGTCACTCTCTTAAAGAGTTAAGGTTAGGAGGGTGAAGGGTGGAGTGGACAGGTGGGCGGGGGTTTAGTTGGGGTAACCCTAGAGATTAAGGTGGTGTTGGGGCTTAAACATGAAAGCCATAGAGTGACAATGACCTCTCTGGCATACTGCAAAGTATAGTGGTATGTATTATAGTGGTCGAGGCTCTGTATTAGTAGCACACACATTTAAAAAGTCTAAACACTCTACTGTCCTTGAGAGAGGCTCCTGCTGTAGAGAGGTTAACTGGAATTAAAGTACTGTTAGGCACTGATGAATGACAAGTAGCCAAGTGATATAGTGCCTTAAATTGCTGATCTTTCATAAAATGCTTGATGAAATGACTAAGAAACTGTGTTATAATGAAAGAAAACGTTTTTAGTAGTTTCAATTAGTCAAAGGTCAAAAGAGCTGTCTATTTCTAAACATTTCAGCAAAATCTCAAAATACAATTTTTGAATATAATTTTCATAATTTGTACAAAAAAGTGTCCATGTATTAAATTTAGGAGGACACATGAGAGAGTATTGTGCGCACACACACCAACTGATAGCTGTATATACAAACAATGTTTACATTTTAGAGTCAAGAGCCATGAAGACTTGTCAAAACCATACATGACAAAACTCTTGGATTGATTTTCTTAAATTGAAAGTCTCTCTTAATACCCTCACATGGGTTTTCTAAAACTTCCAGACAATCTTCATAACCATGAATCATTGCAAATAATAATTTACCAGAAAACAAAATACTTCTGAAGGTTCACACTCTAACACAGTTTTGTGTGTGTGTGTGTGTGTGTGTGTGTGTGTGTGTGTGTGTGTGTGTGTGTGTGGTCCTGGTAAACCCTATGTTGTGGGAACTAAATGTCCCCACAAATATGGCAATATAAGAAATTTTTGACCTGGAAGGGACATTTTTGGTCCCCATAAGGAAAAAAGCTTATAAATCATACAGAATGATGTTTTTTTTTTTTTTGAAATTGTAAAAAATGTGGAAAGTTTTTAGTGATGGGTATGTTTAGGGGTAGGGTTAGGGTTTAGGGGATAGAATATACAGTTTGCACAATATAAAAATCATTATATCTATGGAAAGTATCCATAAAACATGGAAACCCAACATCTCTCTCTCTCTCTCTCTCTCTGTGTCCCTGGGGTCTGATTCTGTAAGCGATCTGATCCGGGAAACCCCTGCTATCTGATCTTCACTTTTTCACCCATCCGTATGGGTAACTAATACTCACTGTTGACTCAAAAATAATGATAATGACACCCAATTGTCACCTCTCTCTGTTCTCAGCTCACTTGTGAGAGATACACTCACTATTCCACATACACACAAACACAATACTGCCATTACATCATTTGTTTCTCAGGTTTTTACAAAACATCTGTTTTAAAAAAAGCATGTCAAATGATCAACTACTTTATCTAGAAAACTGTATGTGCATTTCGTGTTATGAACATGAACTGTCATGTCTGTTGTCCTAACACAAGTTAGTGATCTATAAAAAGACATAGCAGTTAAAAGACATTTAATCTGAAGCTGAGAATAACTTGATATTGATCTGTCCAGTCCTATCCAAAAGTTCAGGTTAACAGCACTGGATCGAAGGAGATATTACAACACAACAGTGTCATATATCTGTCAGTCGCTATCTATCTATCTATCTATCTATCTATACACTCAATGATTTATTTTTTTTTTGACAAACTATATTTTCATTGTATGTCAGGCTCAAGTGACCCCACACCATCACCGACACTTCATGACAAACAGGAAGCTAAATGAGTACAGTGAAAACAAATATTTTCAGATCATAATTAATTAAGTGAATCCTCATATAAAATGAAAGTCTTTTCTAAATATTCATTTATTGAGTGCAGGCTAATTATTGGTTTCATAAAATGTTGGCCTTTGTGATATTTGAAGCAAATTTTAATGAAGTTTATCTCCCTCTCTTGAGGTAGAGGCTTGTAGGAAAAGCACAACGTTCTCTGAGGGCTGTGGTGGAGTATCTCTGTCCATTATGTTAAAAAGAGAGGTTACCCCTCCCTCCTGTCTTTAGTCTTGTGTAAATGTTTAAATGTTACCTCAGCCTTTGCCTTTGTGTTAGGCTGCAATTAAGGGCCCATGACTGTGAATAACAAAAGCAGCACTGCTCATCTGTGTCTGGCCCCGGGTGCTATTGACACGGCCGCACTTCAAAGACATTTTTAACCTCTTGCAGTATCTCCGTTCAGGTATTAATCCACACTGGAAAACACCATCCTAATCCCATATGGGAAAAAAGGATACCCCAAACAGGTAAATGGAGCATAAAATGTTTAATACATTTTTTTTTTTCGATTACATTTTTTTTAGATAACACTGGGCAACAAGGTTGTACATACATATGTATGTATGTATATTCTATCTCCTAACTGTAAACCTACCTATAAAACTATCTACGTTTTTAGATTTTCAAAAAAAACAAAAAAAAAAAAACATATGGAAATATGATTTAGGCTGTCTTTCTCATGGGGACCCGAAAAATTTGTCCCCACAAGAACAAAGATTTCGGATACTTTGCATAATGTAGGGTTTACCAGGACCACACACAACAAAGTCAATCTCTGGTGAACTGAATGAATAGATATAAATGTTTATATCTAAATGTATAATTTATCTAAAATGTCTTGAGATGAATTATATTTGAAACATATTTGCATTTAATTTATACTCATTTGACTAGGCAGATGTGTTTTTGAATTTAAACCAAATCTATGAAGTATTTTCAGCTTTCATCTAACGCTTCATTGATGTGACAGCATGGCCTCAGGTTAGAGCAGGTTATTGGAGAGCTAAACACAAAAGTGCACCATGCCAGAGAAATGACTTCATTAACGCCATGACCCTTGTTCACAGTGACCTGCTGCAGTTTGGCCTGAAAGCTGTCTGTCTGATGATAGGAACAAGCTTTCATTTATATCAAGTATAAAGGAGGAAGACAATGTGTGTAAAACTAAGCATCAGTGTACAGTGTTCATAATGATAATTGTGTTTTGCACAGCACTCATGCAAATGAATGTAAATGCACACACACACACACACACACACACACACACACACACACACACACACACACACACACACACACACACACACACACACACACACACACACACACACACACACACACACACACACACACACACACACACACACACACACACACACAGTCTTGTCAACTACATACATTTTTGTGCATTCTCCACCAAAACTACACAAAAGTCTTTCTTCCTTGAGTGAAGCTCTCTACTTCCCCTCTGTCAGCATTTAAAGTTTCTTTTGCATCTCAGGAAATGAACAACAGAAAACAGTAGACAAAAACTACTCTCATTCACAATCCTGCCATGTTTCTGATTATACTACTTTTATGTAACAAGGGTGATGCACGCAAGATGTTCTTGTAAGTCATCACACACTTTAGAAACCTCATAAGAACAGGCCTCCTGCTCTCTTGTGCTTTATTAGACACCCCACAGCGCCCTACATGCACTGCTTTGATCAAGTTACACACACACACACACACACACACACACACACACACACACACACACACACACACACACACACACACACACACACACACACACACACACACACACACACACACACACACACACACACACACACACACACACAGAGAGAGAGAGAGAGAGAGAGAGAGAGAGAGAGATGCTCTGGACCCTTCTTTAATTAGAGTGTGTATATGTGGGTGATTCTCAGGAAATGTATGACTTTTTTTTTTTTTTTAAGAAGATTAATGCTGAACTAAAATCATATTTTAACACCTCATGCCCAAAGTACCAGGGCTGTAACAACAAAGTGGTATGCGTCCTCTCTGAATAGTCAAATTAATGGTCACTGTGGGTGTTCCAATGGTCAATTCTTTAAACTGTTACCCCCAACTACGTGATTACGGCATTGCACATTAACCAATAGTTATTTATCCGTACTAACCCTAAAACAGTAGATAATTTCAACCATGTCACAGTCAGCTTTAAAATTCAAATAAATTTGAATAGATAACTGAGAAAATTCTGGTAGTATCATACAGTTTTGGGTGTGCTTTGCAATAAATCACACTTAGTAATTAACCCATGACATTTATTTTTGAGATGTGCCAGCCATGTTTCATTCAAAATGTTTTAAGGTTAAATGTTACAGGGGTGCTGTACAGGTTTAACTAGAAAATATCACTGCACCACATCAGATTATTTACATATTTGCAGTCAGTATTCTTTTCTTCTTTCAGCCAAGAACAATATATTTCTGTGGGAACTGATTGCAATCATGCATATGGTCAGAAAATAAGCAATAAGCAGTAGTAAGTCATGGGGAAACATATATCTTAAAAATGGCAAAATGGTACCATTTCCTGTAACATTTTTAACAATAAAACAAAAACATAATTCAGATTTTATGACATCCATGTTGAATTGTTTACTGACTGTAATCTTTCTATAGATCACATTTGCAGATGAAAATATATTTTAAATTGCCAGCTGCATGCATTTTAGACACGAGTAAACCATATTCTCTAAGCGATCAAACAAGTTAGAACCTGCAAAAAATTTATTTAAAAAGGATTTCATGAGAGACCTGTGCAAGCACTTATTTGTGATACATGAACTTTCTGAAGGTCAAAAAAGAAGCAAAGTCAAGATTTACAATAAGGAATTGGAATTAAAGTAATGTTTGATTATTATTGGTACATATTGATGAGCGTTGACGTGCAAATATTGTAAATTAATAGTTGTAATATTAATTTTTCTTTTTTTGCAGATTAAATGTAATTATTATTCATTTAAATACCTAAATAGTTCTTAAGGTCAGGGGTGTAAAATGTACTGAGAAATTGTACAGACAATATCCCAATATACCAAATGAGTGGAAAGTAAAAAAAATATTGTTTTTTTTCCCTTGTAAATGTATTTGAATAAAAGTACAATTTGTACAACAGAGCTCAGATTCCACAAAATAAAAATAGTATAATAGCAAAAAGCTATTACTCAAATACTTTACATCTCTGCTAATTTGCTCAACTCAATTCAGCGACATTTGTTTAGTAGGTCCAAACCAGTGAAATGCTTCTTCACAGCCCACACTAGAATACTATTGGCTTGCGCAATAGTCAGTCCTTGCGGTCAGGAAAAAACACCAAAGCAGTCACATGCTTCAAAATCAAGCTTCAAATAGAATGAAGTTCTGTAAGCAAAAAATGTGAGTTAAAGGGATAGTTCAGCCAAAAATGAACTACTCGCCCTCATGTCGTTCCAAACCCGTAAGATTTTCATTCATCTTCAAAACACAAACAAAGATCTTTTAGATGAAATCTGAGCGCTTTCTGTCCAGCCTACACAACTGAAAATTTGACACTTCAAAAAGTTCATAAAGAGATCGTAAAACTAATCCATATGTATTGAGCAGTTTAGTCCAAATTTTCTGAAGAGACAAGATCGCTTTATATGATGAACAGATTGAATTTAGGCTTTTATTCACACATAAACATTCATCAACTCACTCATCAGTTGTAGTAAACAGAAGCTCAAGCATGTTTGCTTGATGTGCGAGAACCAATGAGGTTCATTCTCAATTCTCAATATTTATATGCGAATAAAAGCCTAAATTAAATGTTCATCATAAAGCAATCAAATCTCTTGAGAAAAATTTGGACTAAACCACTCAATTCATATAGATTAGTTTTACAATCTCTTTATGAACTTTTTGAAGCGTCAAAGTGTCAGTTGCGTAGGCTGTCTATGGAGGGACAGAAAGCTCTCATATTTCATCAAAAAGATCTTCATTTGTGTTCCGAAGATGAACGAAAGTATTATGGATTTGGAACGAAATGAGGGTGAGTACTTAAAGACAGAATTTTTTTTTTTTCGGTGAACTAACCCTTTAAGAACAAAAGCAATTTGATGATATTTTTTATGGCTGATCAAAATTCATGGTTTACACCACTTAAAGGGTTCTGTTTTCTCCATTAAAATGAGACAAAGATGCACAGAAATAACATCTCATCATAGAGGTGTTTACAACAACATGTTATGTTGACCTCAGAATACAAACTGAATGCGCATTGATTTCATTCAATATCCATAAACTGGGACATCAGAGAGTCATGGATATGTTGTGATGTGTTGCTAGGATACTGAATAGTAGGCCTATCACCTTATTTCCTCAAGTACACACACACACACACACACACACACACACACACACACACACACACACACACACACACACAAAAGTAATGGAAAAGATCACTTTGTGGATGCATGGGATGCTTGGATACTGTATTTAACACACTTTTGGATGGCAGAAGCTGCTTTTCTCTCTAAAAATGTTAGGCCTCCCACTGTTTGTGTACATATATGTGTGAGTACAATAATGGACTAGCTATCAGAATTTATAAATATACAGCAATTCTTTAAAAAATAATTATTTGCAAAGGCGAAATTAGCTTGATTTGCAAGAATCACACACATCATTCTACTGAACAGTTTGTGTGAAAACTGTTTTTAACATTTGTATAAACAGGCTATGCATGTAAAGTAAAAGCATGAGGAAATTCATCTTCTTGACGATGACAGGTCTAAATGTACACATGCACAGTATCTCTCATCAGAAACTTTGTGAAGAATTTCATAAACCGCAGTTGCTCAGCCATGACCCTCTAAACTGTCACACATTTTAGCAGAGTAATTTAAGAGCTGTCAGTTAAAGTAAAACTACTCCTCAGATTGACACAGTGTTTTAGATCAACAGATTAGAGAAGAAAGGAAGAGAGATATGAGAGGACTCTTAAAAAAATGCTCCTTAACCATCAGTCAAAGTTTCGGATATACTGTAAAAGTATACTGTGCAAATGTTTTCAGTTTTGAAATGTTCTAAAACCAAATGATATAAAGTGCAAAAAGGGTTATTGTGTAAAAAACAAACAAAACACACACACACACACACACACACACACACACACACACACACACACACACACACACACACACACACACACACACACACACACACACACACACACACACACACACACACACACACATGTTTGTTTTTGTGAATTGTGGGGACTTTCCATAGACTTCAATGCATTTTACACTGAACAAACTGTACATTCTATCCCCCTACCCTGCCCCTACCCCTAAACCTAACCCTCACAGGAAACTGTGCAAACTTTTACTTTTTCACAAAAACTCATTCTATATGATTTATAAACCCATTTACATTGTGGGGACCGCTGGCTGGCACAAATTACTATATTTTCTGAGCAGTAGTTAGTTAAACTATGAGTCTAAATGCTGAGAACAATTCAAGGCATGGAATTCAGAGCTTGTGTGTAATGAGACATAAAGTGCTTCACATGTAAACGCTGTCACATGGGTGATCAATGTAGACGTCAAATATTAGTTTTGCTCTGATGGCACTGTAGGGGTTTGTATTTGCATGACAGCAGTTGTGTGTGTGCAGGAAAACTGTACACAGAATGCCACGTATGTCTTCTGCTTTATCTATTAGTAAACTCAATAACAAGTCTCCACTGCAAATGGAATAGAGATAAGAATAATCTTCCCTGAGCAAATGTGCTCCAAATTAAAAAAAAAAATAAATAAATAAAGAATTCCTTGAGAAATGACTCTAAATGTGATAGCTAGTGAAGTGATTTTTTATTTTCATTAAATAAATGTGACTATATATCCAAGGCAATAATAAGGCCCTATTAGTGTTGACATGCATGCTAATGATGAGATGCTTTAACAGAAGGGTCAGGAGCTGTTTCAGCATCATTGAGACAAGATGTTCTCTCGATAGAAGAAATTAGGGCAGGTTCCACAACAGACATAAGAGATGTAACACACAGACCCACCTATGAAACACTGAAGTTTCAAAAAATCAGAAGATGTTTACTCTAGCACACACAAACAACATATGAAACAAAAACTGTGTGTTTCTTAATACTAATAACCCCATCCACAAAACACTGAAAAGAACTGGAATGTGAACACACGCAAACATATGCGCACCTAATTTTTAGGGCTTAATCAAGAAGAACATTCTCATTAAGGTAACAACTGCATGTTACCACTTTTTAATCAACTTTTAATTTTTACATTCTTCATTTTGATCACTTTGTCTATTGTTTCATCATTTAATAGTCAACATGAAATACAATATTTACTTTCGTAATATGACTACAATAAAATACACTAAAATAGGATATTCCAAGATGGCCTTTTAATGGGGATGTGGATGCCAAAGGTTAAGTTGACCCTCAAGCTCCTCCAAGTATTATTACCTATTATTGCTGTAACCTACAGTTCATGAAGGTTAACCAGCAAGATTTAAGAAGTCTGTCTTACTGTAGACTATAACTGTCAGAATAGGTTGCAGCAAGGATGATTTGAGGCAGGATCTTGGTGCAGCTGTATCTTTTAATAACAATAAATCAAAAACCAAAATATGCTGGAGAAACAGGAAAATGCAGGAGATGAAGCAAACCACAATATTACCAATGAGAATGGGGGGTGGGGGTTACTCTAGAGGTACTCATACACCGATCAATCTGCAAAGCACCACTTCAAGTCAAACACACCTAAAGGCCCCTGCCAGAACAGATGGAGGGAGGAGCCAGGAGTCTAACCGACTGAAGTGGAGCCGGGAGAGAAGGAGACAGACGGAGCCGAAGACCTAGGGTGACACCAAAGGTCCGGAGGGGAGGACAGCGGTGGAGCCAGAGGGAAGGAAGAGCCTGGTGGAGCCGAAGGGGTAGAGGGATGAGGGACGAGGCGTAACCGGAGCCCCGGATGTCCATGGTGCAACCAGGGTGATGACTGTTCAAGGCAGAGCCAGTGGGACAAGGGAGCCCGTGGAGCCTGGAGCATGGAGCCAAGGTGGAGCCGATGTGTCAACAGGTCAAGGTGGAGTCCAGGGCTCAGTGGCCTGAGGTGGAGCAAGGGGGTCCTCACACCTAGGTGGAGCTGAAGACCAGGAAGCCCAAGGCAGAACCTGACTAGCTGGGTGGAGCCACCGAAGGAAAAGCTGACGGGCTGAAGTGATCCAGCAGAGGTAGGGCCAAGAAAATGGATGGAATTGTTAGAGGAGGAGGGAGTGGAAGGCTGGGCAGGACCAGCAGTGACCAAGGATACTTGAGGCTGGGCAGGAACATTGGCAACGAAGGAGACTTGAGGCTGGCTGATGAAGACTTTGAGCTCCAGAGGACCAGCTGTGGGGACAGGGCTTGAAAGTGGGCTGGGAGTTCACTTAAGAAGGTGCAAACTTCAGGGCTGGGAGGATGATATTCAACTCAGACTCGTCAGGCTCAGCAGGCTAAGACTCTGGGTCTGCAGTGGGCTCTGGGCTGTCCCTGAAAGTCATTGTTTGGAGGAGTGAGGAAGAACTATAGGGAGGAGTTTTGAGGCAGGTGAGGTCACTGGATTGATGATGGGTGGTGACAGGATGATGAAAATGCACTGGGTAGGCTGTGACTAAGTGGTGATGTCCTCCACTTCCATCTCATCAACTGTGAATGGTGAGTCACTCAGCCAAAAAAGCATAGTCTATGTATTGTGCCAGTATGCAGGTGGTATCTCCCGCTGGCAGAGGTTGGAAAAGACGGACATATAATCCACTCCAGAAACATATCTTCAAGGTGCCATTGTTCCAGGACACCAGGTGGCTGAGCTAGAGGAACTCTTCCACATAGTCTTCAAGGGGATGGTCATCTTGAGCAAGGGAGAGAAGAAGGTCTTCCAAGGTGATGGGTGAAGGGACTGCTGCTAGATCCATATTTTTAGTCTGTTCTTCTGTCAGCATGTGTTGCAGCAAGGATGAGCTGAGGCAGGACTTAGGTGCAGCAGTATCTTTTAATAACAACAAATCAATATATAATAAATATTACCAATGAGAAAAAAAAATAACAACTAAACTAGGGCTTAAAAATATAGGGTAACTGGGGAAGAAATCAAGGCACAGGTGGTAACTAATCAATCAACTAATAAGTAACCATGACAACAAATGACATGCAGAAACACAGGGAATAAAGGCACACAGAAAACAAGAAATTGCAAACATAAATCTAACAATAACAATTCCTAAACATTTGTCATTTGGTTAATATTAATCAATACACTGAAAAAAACAAAACCCAAAAATGAGGACCAACTTAAAAAGCAAACAAACAAAAACTTGCAGTACCTCCGCTCAGGTATTAATCCACACTGGAAAACACCATCCTAATCCAATATGGATACTCCAAACAGGTAAATGGAGCATAAAATATTTCATACATTTTTTTTTTTTTTAATTACATTTTTTTTCGATAACACTGGACAACAAGGTTGTACGTATGTGTATGTGTGTGTGTATATTATAATATAATATATATGTATGTATATATATATATATATATATATATATATATATATATATATATATATATATATGTTACAGAAATTATATTAAGTTAATTATATTGATTTGATTATTGATTAGGATAAAACTAAAAAAAAACAGTTGGTAAGGGAAATGTTTCATTTCGTTTGTTAAAAAAAACCCTTAATGTTTATTGTGATGTCTTACAAATGTTCATTGTGATGTCTATTCAATGTGATATCTTTCTATGTACTAAACATGTTTTCAATAGGGAGTGTTATTTGCTTTTAAACAAACTGAACAGAACATGTTTAAACCCCAATCCCAAATTTTCAGTCGTTTCTTTTTCTTTCTTTCTCTTTCTCTTTTTCTCTTTCTTTCTTTCTTTCTTTCTTTCTTTCTTTCTTTCTTTCTTTCTTTCTTTCTTTCTTTCTTTCTTTCTTTCTTTCTTTCTTTCTTTAGTGTTGCTTGCATGGCCTTTGACATAAATGCAAAATGCTTAATTATCTATTTCCATTTACATATTTCATATAATATTCATACATTTAGTTGATAGAGGCAATTTTGATTTCATATTGACCTAACAAACTTTTTAAGTGTGCTTGTCTTTAGTCAAGTCAAGTCACCTTTATTTATATAGCGCTTTTTACAACGCAGATTGTGTCAAAGCAGCTTTACATTGATAACTGGTACATAATTTTTGCTGCATGTTTTTAACATAAATTCCGCTTGCTTTGTAATATAATGACATTCATGATCAAGTGTGCTTCAAGGGTCCAAATTTTTGGGGTACCCTGCATGTCAAAACCTATTTATATATGACTCCTTTGTGTTCTTAAACTGCAACTTCATAGAGAGAACACAAGAAATGTCTTGATTTTACACCTCTACTGAACTTCCCTTTCTAAGCCAAGCTCTCCCACGTGTGTAATCGCAGCTTTGGTACCCGTAGCTCACAGTCGTACTATCCCAGCTATCCTGGTTCCAGCACACTCCCTGCAACAAGCTTCCGTCCCCCTCTCATCTTCTCTGTCTGGGCTGTGTGGATGCAAGGCCATCTGGGGGGCTTCAGTAATGCACTTACATACACACACAAACGCATTCATGGGTGCGTCACAGCAGCGCATATAATCGAATCAAAGGGAAATTTCCCTAGTCTCTGTACCAAGCCTTGTGCCTCCTTCTGGAAGTGTCACGAATGCAACAAAGAATAAAGAAAGAGAGCGTGTGGCCTCAGGGCCTGGGATGCATGCATCGTTCCCCTTTACTTCTCTGACCGCATCCACCCATTGGGAATGGCTGTTGACCTAGACTAAAAGAGAATTCAGTGACAGCATCCTTAACCTGTGTGTGCCACCTCCACACTCACGCGTCATTATCTGACTCCTGCAGTCCTCCATATATTATCTCTTATTTATGCTTACTTTCTATTCTTACAGAGTGCAACAGTGACCTTCCACTTTTCCACCACTTTTTTAGTATTTTTTATATACATTTTCAATTAAATGAACTCGAAGCAAACAACTCTGAGACAAATCAAAAGCTTTAATTTTAACTTTAATTTGGCAATGAACTACTCATCCCATTATAACTGTGAATGATGTATTTAAAAAGGCAATACGCAAAAAAAAAAAAAAAAAAAAAAAAAAAAAAATTACTTATAGTTTTGTTTCTTGTTAATGTATTTCACATAAATGCATTTTACAATACATAAAATAAATAAGTACACTCTAAAAAGCAATTCAGGGGACCGGTAAACACAACTTAAATAAATGCATGGCTGCATAAATCATTTATCAATTTAATTAAATCTTTGCAGTAACTTAATGAAATGATCTTGATAACTTTGGAAATTGAGTATAGTGGATTTCTAGTTCCCAGCTTGCTTTGCATAGGACTGGATAAGGAGAATGTTGAAATTAAGTGTTTTTTTTTTTTTGTTGATTTGTTTGTTTATTAAATGAACATGCTAAATAAGTTACATTAATTATGTGCTATGATAGCTGTGGTTTTTAATTGAAATCTATAAGATGAATTGGTTCCAGGAATACAATTTCATTTTTTTCGAGCAATTAACTTAAAAATTTGTGTTTATGTTGCAAATTATAGTTCCTCTAACTGCTCTAATATTTTGTTGGTTGAACATAATTTCAGTAGAAGATGTCATAACTAAAAAGGGATCATTACATTCACAATGCTTCATTGGAGTGAGTAGTCACTGAGCTCTTTTGCATGATTTCCATAGTATGGTGACTCTTCTGATTGGTGGATCTGTCTTCAGGATTATAGGTAATGTAGTTCTTCACCAAACTGAAAATATTTTTGAAATTAAGTTAAAATCACACATATGTGTCTACAGAAGCACATATCATTGCTTAATAGTCTCAAAGATCATAGTTCAGTAGGTCTGTGTCTGTCTCTAAAAAAAAATCTATAAGTTTCTATAGGAGAGAATGAATGGGATTTTTAGTTTGTCTTTTACAGTTTTTTTTGTTTGTTTGTTTTGTTTTGTTTTTGATAAAATGAAATTGTTTTTGATAAAGGTTAACACAAGCTTAATATTTTCATGTTTAATTCTACAACATAAAATTAATCAGTACTCCATGATGATGAAAGCCTTTATGTGTTATTAAAAAGACTGTTACTAATTAGTGTCTACATAGACCTACACTGATTGTTGGGGACATTAAACATCATCACACCATGATCACCAGCTAAATCAGAATCACAGTTTTAAAGCTGTAGAGTTCCTGAAATAAATAAATAAACTTCTATGAAAACTATAGAAGCCAAATAAAACATCTTTATACCACAAAAATAAACTATCCGAAAGAAATGCATGTATGAGCAAACAGAATCAGGGAACATGTTTTGATGAACAAAATCCTATTGGCTTTTTGGTCAGGGAACCAGGGTGATGCTAACTTCCGAGCTGGCCTGCAAAAATATGTCATCACCGCAGCGTTCTGTTCTGTCAGCCAGCTCACTTCATGTCAATCCTGCCTTTTCTTTCCTGTGTCTCTCTCAGGTCCTGTATTAGTATAATAATGGATTGGACTGCAGTAGTTCTGTTGTGCCTCACTTTTCAGAAACTGAAGTTCATTAATCATCACATGTAGTTCTGACAAATGAACCACGGGCTCCATCAGAACGCACCCAATGGTCTAAACACGCCAGCACGCAACCGCTCCAATGCTCATTAGAGATGATCAGGGGACTGCTGTGTATCTTTCACAGTGTGTGAGTGTGTGTGTGAACATGTTTCGACAATAAGTCATCTGTTAGGATGGACTTTGTAGCCATGACGCAGGCTTCTAAGTATGCATGCTCAATGGAAGTGGTCATTTCTCGTTTTTTAAAGCTGTTTCTGGCTAAATCGAATTACAACCATGGCGCCTGGTTGGCACATGCTATCAGGAAAAATCCCCCCAAAACAGCACCAGCCTCACTCATGTCTGTCATACTTACACCATAGAGTCATGATAAATGAGCCACTGAAAGATGCTGGTGATATTTTGAGCATTGACGAAATAAAGAATGACACATGAAGCAATGGTTCCGAAAAGACCCTTGAGAACTTATTAAATGACAAGATGAGGGTGAAAAGGTGAATAAATGAATTAAACAATCAATGGATAAATTAATGACTAAATAAACAAGAGAATGAGTAAATAACTAAACAAAAGAATTTTTAATGACATAACGAGTGGTGTTTATTACATTCTCAGTGGATATTTGTGTCTTGGTATTGAGTTTACTAACAGATAAAGCAGAAGACACACACATGGCCTGCACATTTCCCTGCACACACATACAGAACATAACTGCCAGACTGAATTAATGATCAAACAAATGTATAAATGAATGAAATAATGTATTGTGTTGATGCATCAAGAAAAGGTTTTTAAATCACATAGCACGTCATAAATCTCACAAACACACGGACAGGAAGGAAGTAGAAACACACATTAACACACTGACACATTAATCTATAGTGCTGGATGACAGACAGATCTATGAGTGTGTTAGTTTGTGTGTTTGTCTGATCAATAGCCATCAGTGACCCTCCGCTCAGCTCTCACAGCTGTGATACACACATTGAGTGTGAAGTCACAGTGTTCTCTGTTTTAGAAAGCTGTTTTTTGATCTGTTGTTCTGCTTCAGTCATTGCTAAGCATGCAGTTTTTTTTTCTTTCACAGAACTACTGGTCATTGGTTTTCAGAGGTATTGATCAGCTGCCACACATCTCTGTCAAAACATAATTATTCACTACAGCCCCCTTATCACACAGGATTGAGCCATTGCTTAGTCATTTTGCCATTTTGAAGTAGTTAGGAGTGAGCGGAAAAGTATTCATAGTAGAAAATCAGCAAACTAGTAGAGGTCAGCACAGGCATTAACTTGAAGTCTGAACTCGGCCCATAAACAAGACAATTTGACCTGATCCAACCTAACCTGACCAGTACAGTCAAATTTTAAGACAAAAACCAAGCTGAAACCAAATTCACTTGCTGTCTGTTTATATATCTGATATTAGCATGTTGCTAAGCTACATACTAAGCACACAAAATACATAATTAAATAGCACATACTATAGTAATATATTAACATTAATAATATTGGTCCCACTTTATATTAAGTGGCCTTAACTACTATGTACTTACATTTAAATTAATCATTTGATACAATGCACTTTTTGTGTACATAAATGTTTTTATATGGTACTTATATTTTAAAAACACCTGCATGTAATTACATCTGTAATTAATTTCTGTAATTAGATTTATAATTACACTGTTGACCCATCCCTTACTCCTTACCCCTACCCTTAAACCTACCCATACCACCAAAGCTTTCCCAAACCTTACCCGTATCCCACCTCAATAGCAGCAAAAGTGATTTGCAATTCAAAATGAACCCAATAAGTACATTGTACTTGTTTTTTGATGTAAGTACATACTTACTTAATATAAAAAAGTGGGACCATAATATTTTCTATTGAAATGAAATACAATATGTTTCCCTAAAACGGAATATTCCTTACAGACACTTTTTTATTTATGTCTGATTGAATATGGCATCTACCTTGACAAAGGTCTATTGTGATACAATTTGTGTATTACACTTGTGGTTAAGTGCATGCACTCTGTAAATATACAAAAACAAATGAAGAAACAAACATTTGTAAATAAGACATGCAATCACAGGGCAAACTCTAATGAGGAAGTCATTCACACGTGTGTAGACGTGTTAGCTATAGAAGAGAATAGTGTTAATTGCTCAGCTAATTAACGTATGATTGCATTGCACTTGTTTTGCACTTGCAGGTGATTAAATTTTTAACGAAACATATTACTTGGCACAGTTAACAGGTGCCCATCACACACACACACACACACACACACACAGTGGTGGGGGAGGCAGGCTAGATTCAGTCAAGCTGTGCTGCACTGGGCTAATATGCAAAGAGCAGCAACCTATTAAAAATTGGCGCTGCATTCTGGGTCGTCCAGATGCTGTAGTGAAACCCACCGAGGCGTTATCAAAAAATTAGGCAAAGTCCCGGCTGCCAACTCGCACCAGTCCACACTCTTCATTTAGAAAACATGAAGCCACCGCAGGGACGGCGTGTGCTCAATATGACAGCGAGTTTGGCGCGTGATTTATTCTGTCCCTGTCCGTGCGGGAAAATCTGCATCTGTCACGCATGCGGAGCACACGTAGGGATCCGCTACTACAAGATCTCCCGAGCCAGGCATTCACATCAGTAATGTAGTTAATGTTGGGTAGAAGCATTTTGACACATGCAATTTCTAGTTTTAACAAAATAAACACTACCTCCTACGTACATGGCAGCTCACTAGGTCAGTATGTGTGAAACTATTTTGTGTAATTGATTATTTATCTGAGTTTATCATACAAAGGCTGCCACAAAGAATTATGGGAGATGTAGTTTGGTAGAAAAAGTCTTTCTTTTCATTAAAGGGTTAGTTCTCTCAAAAATCATCATTTACTCACCCTCACGTCGTTCCAAACCCATAAGACTTTTGTTCATCTTCGGACCACAAATTAAGATATTTTAATGAATCTAAATGATGTCTGTCCATCCACTGACAGCCCATGCAACTACTACTTTGATGCTTCAAAAAGTTCATATAAAGAGATCGTAAAACTAATCCATATAAATCGAGCAGCTTAGTCCAGATTTTCTGAAGCGACACGATCGCTTTATATGATGAACAGATCTGATTTATGCTTTTATTCATATATAAACATTAATCAATGCACACATCAGTTATGGTAAAAAGAAGCTCAAGCATGTTTGCTTGACGTGCAAGAACCAATGAGGTTCATTCTTGTGTGTTATGCAGCACGTTTGAGTTTTGTTCTCGCACGTCAAGCAGGACCGGTTGAGCTTCTGTTTATGTTCGCTGAACAATGTTTATATGTTTATACATTTCTCCTCCGAAAATTTGGATTAAACCACTCAATTCATATGGATTAGTTTTGCGATATCTTTCTGAACTTTTTCAAGTGACAAAGTTTCTCTCAGATTTCATTAAAATATCTTCATTTGTGTTTAGAAGATAAACGAAAGTCTTACGGGATTAGAACGACATGAGGGTAAGTAAATGATGACAGAATTTTCTTTTTTGGGTGAACTATCCTTTTAACCAAATGAATAGTGTTTTCTAACAAGCATTATCACTATTTTTCATCAACACTATGTACAATATGTTCAAACTAAATAGTACCTTCACCATTCGTAATTACAAAGGTCACAACAATTTGCTTCTCCGAGTTTTTAATTTTCAGTTAAAAAAAGACATTGCAGTGATGACTACCTGATAACACTACAAGAACATTCACATTCCTCAAAAAGTCCCTAACTAGTGACTATCCTACTAGTGAATGAGACAAAAGAAGCAGGCAAAAAAAAAAAAAAAATCAATTTCATGTAGCCCTCCAAAAAATGGGTCACTGGCAAACATCCATTATGTCTATATAGCAGAGGCTAACTGCCATTGCTAACCAGTCAAACCTTGACCTCTTGTGTGATGCTGCTTTAGATTTTTAGACAAAATGATATGTATCTTATAAGGTAGCAAAAATTTGCTGCCTACTGTTTGGCACAGCCTTCCTGTCAGGAGTGCGTCTATGATGCCTAAACCCATTGCGTAGGCAGAGTGATGATTTATCTTAAAATCATAGTATGGTCATAGCAGCTCTGGCCTGCACAAATCACAGCTGAATAACTAGTTACTATTCGCAAAAACCTAAGACACAAGAAACATTCCACCACTTTTCTTAGTGTTCAGCGAAAGATGAAAATCTATATAGAATGAGGTAAAAGAAGGAACTCTGCTGTCTTGTTTTTCCTTCTTTTTCACCCAGAAACTTTCAGTCTGATCGAGATCAATGGGTCCGGTGAGAAAATAAATTCTGGGTTGGGAGATTGTATTGATCCTGCTCTAAATCAGATGCCTTCAGGGTAAGAGTGTATAGGTAAAAAAAAAAAAAAAATTCAGAGCAAAAATAAGATACCATATTGTCCTACTAAAAACAGCTGTATGTGCAAGCAACCAGTGTTCAGAATACTGCAGTTTTCAAATATGATCAAATATGACTTTTATTTTTAATTGGTCCCACTTTATATTAAACGTCTTTAACTACTTTATACTAACATTTAAATTAATCATTTGATACAATGCACTTACTGGGTAGTGTGTACCTACATGTTTTTGTTTATAAAGTGTGACCTTTTATTTTGATGGTGGGTTATATGAATTATTTGATTATGTTACATGAAAGCCGTAATATTGTGTCATACTGTTGAACTGGTGAAACCACAGAAGCATTCCTCACTTTTGACATGTCAGGACAACTGTTATTGCAACTGACATAAATACTAGTGAACTGATTAAAAACTTTAATCAGTTTAATTTTTGGACCCTCATTCCTATCATGACATCATTCTTTCCTTCTTTCTTTCTGATCATTAAAGCAACTTCAGTCAAGCTTAAAAGCTAGCTACTGTACAAGTTGCTAACAAAGTAACAAACATCATTGAAGCAATTTAAGGGGGAAATATATTTTAAATTAATATCAGATATTTTATAATTCAGTCAGATCAGTAGGCTATTTACTTGCCACAAAAACAACCAGCTTTTTTGAAATAATGAATCTTGATTAGGGTGACAGCACTAAACTTGAACACGAGAGAGAAAAAATTACACTAAATACAAAAACAACAATTACAAAAACTAGAAAATAACGATGAACAGCAAAATTAAATACAGCACTATTAAAAACTCAAACAAACAAACAAACAAACAAACAAACAAAAAATCCAACACATGAACTCCTGCGCAAATTCTTTGTGAACCAATTAATTTTAGATGAACCACCAGAATGAAATAATTCGCTAAAACAAATCAGACTTTCCAATGCCACATATGTGAAAGACAAAGGACATTTTAAGAGAGTGAGTTTGATAACAGCCTCATTTCATTTGTCTGTAAACAACAACAACAACAACAACAAAAATAAATAAGTAATAAAAATGGTAACTTGGCAATGGTAAAACTACAGCTGTTTTGCAAATGTTTGAGCTACTAAGATGCTACTGAAAAAGTAAGTTAGCAGCATTGCTATTATTAGTTAGCTACTCCCCTCTACTGAGCATCAGAACATTTTGGTTTGATCTCTCTGCAAAATCTGTCTTTTTTGCTAATATAGAGCTGAAACAGTTTCTGGGTCGTGATCCAGCTGGCAGAGACTAATGCAGTGGAGTTCTGCCCTTAGCACCCACCTCCCCCTTAGCGCAAATCCACTTCATTGCATGCGGCTGCAGGTAGCTAGGCCTGGGTCAAAGGTCAAAGGTGAGAATGTAGGACACGCCCCAAAAATGTGTGGGTGTGTCAGTGTAATTAGTTATGCAGCTAAATGTGTCTCTGAGGGGCTCTAGATCAGTGTGTGTTTATGTGTGTGTGCGATATCTGCATATTAGGCATTTAATGTGGCAGTCCATGTGCAATGAAGTGTCATGCTTGACTTCATTTAAAATGCCACTAGTTTTGTGATGATGATTATTGTGTGTACACTGAATGAGCATTTAGATTAATAGCTTTAGTCACCTAAAGAATCTATGTGAGGCTATTACGTACACATAAAAAAAAAAAAAAGCTGCGTTTGAAATCGCATACTGTAGAGTCAGTGCTACATTTAAATTTATTTCACGACCGTTGAAAAAAATACTTTCTATATAGTATGAATGCGTGTAGTATGAATGTACTATGTTGTTATTGTCACATGACCTACCAGCTTCAGTTATGTCCCTTCAACTCCATTCACAAATCCTCTCCCGTACTATATAGTAGAGAAGTATTCAATTTCGGAGGCAGAATGTATAATTTTTCAATTACTTCATTTGTACTTCAGCCATTGTACAAGAGTGGGATGTTGTCAAAATGTGATGTTGGTCACTGTAAACAACCTATAGTTCTAATGAAGTCATAAACTATGTTATTTATGACTTGGTTTTGGGTTTACGTTAATCAGCATATTATCAGAAAGTATTGAAAAGTGTATACAGAGATGTAGATATATAGTGTCCCTAAAAATATTTAGGTTAACACCCACTATGCACGGTACGATTTTTTGAATTTTTAATTTATTCAAGGTAATACCTTGACAGATTGTATGACGTGATGTAAAGGAGATATATCAGACAGATCTACAGTCTTTCATTTCAGACTGTACAATTAATTGTAGCCAAGACATCCAGCCACAATTCAGCGCTGACAGCTGGTCGAACAAGGGCGCTTCATTCTGTACTTGTGTTCTCGAGTTCCAGACGGAAGTCCAAAACAGTGAATCTAATCACCATACAGGCAAAAGCTCACTTCAAGAATTAATAAAATGGCATTGAATTTAGGTGAAAAACATAAAGAAAATGTGCAGTCTGTGTTATTTTTTTTCTCTATATGAAGCAAATACCAACAAATTCCAACCCAGGTTGCAACATTCACTAATCTTCCTGTCTGGGTAAAGTCATTATGCACATTCACAACAATCTGGGACAAATAATATTTAATTTAATGGAAAAGTACTTTGTGAACTGGCAAGATTTTGACCGTGGCATGGTGAGGCACCTCATCATTACGAGACACCGTTCTATTGGTTCTTCAGTGGATGCAAGCTTTAAGAGCTGTCACACAACTAAAATTTTCTGACACTGCCAAAACTTCAACATTCATCGCAAAGACCATCAATTCGCCATCTGTGAACCCCACATCAGTGAAGTTCACACTGGTGTCTTAGTGTGTAGTTCATCACATTAAAGGTTTAGTTCACCCAAAAATGAAAATAATGTCATTTATTACTCACCCTCATGCCGTTCCACACCCGTAAGACCTTCGCAACACAAATTAAGATATATTTGTTGAAATCCGATGGCTCAGTGAGGCCTACATAGCCAGTAATGACATTTCCTTTGGTGCACCAAAAATATTCTCGTCGCTTTATAATATTAATATTGAACCACTGTACTCACATGAACTGATTTAAATATGTTTTTAGTACATTAATTGATCTTGAGAGAAGAAATGTCATTGCTGGCTATGCAGGCCTCACTGAGCCATCGGATTTCAACAAAAATATCTTGATTTGTGTTACGAAGATTAACGAAGGTCTTACGGGTGTAGAACGGCATGAGGGTGAGTAATAAATTACATTATTTTCATTTTTGGGTGAACTAACCCTTTAACACCATGAGCATGTTCCTGTAACACGTCATTCACAGAGTATATTAATACTTTTGGTCTTCTTTTTTTAGCATTTCATACAAGCTTCTTTTCCTAAAAAGTGTGGTTGTTTTCAATGATATTAAGACATTTTTAAGTGTGGCATTGTCCAAAAACTTTTATGGCCCACTGTAAATGTTTTTGGGTGAGAAATGGTCCTGTCTCTCTCCACGACTCACTCAGACTTTAGCACAAAGAACAGGTAAAGACATAAAGAGCCGGCAGTAGCATAATATTAGACTGTTCTTAAAACGCACCAGCAGCGAAAGTGAGGTCATTATGAAACAAAGTCTTCCTCTTATGTAACAGTTCCAGTTTCTTCTAATTGGGCTGTGACAATAGCCAAAGCATCATCATGCCGTGGGTTCAGGTGTCACGTACAGAGACGGGCGATCATTTACCTCAGCTGCAAAATCCCAGCATCCAGTTGTCAGTCTCTCTGGCATCAGCGTGTTGCTGACTGCTCCATAAATATGACACCTTGTTTTATCCTGCTGGTGTCTGGAGGTGCAGTGTGGCCTTTGAGGGGGAGACAAGTAAACTAATAGGCTCTCTCTGATGCATGGGAACACGGGCTCGCGGCTCAACGATCGCCCTGCGGCGACTCCTGACAGCCACATAATGACTGTATACCTGTCAACTGGAGGATATCTGTCGAGCCATAAATACAGAGTTGCCTTTTTGACATCATTTTTTTTCAAAACTCAATGATCAACAGAACACAGGCCGCTTGCACCCAGCCTTTTTTCACACACAAAACCACAAACTCAGACATACGCAACCACACACACTGAAAGCAGCTTCTGAGGGGAAATGTATGCTGTTATAATTGCGATTTTCTGCACTGTACTGCACTCGTGTGCTATGGTGTGTTTTTGTGTGCGAGTTGTCGACAGGAAGCGCAATGCAACACAAGGCGCATGAGATGTAGAAAACAAGCACGCATGTGGGTACACTGCCTAGGGTTACAGGTGAACACTCTCTCTTGCTTTGTTAGGCTGCAAACACTGTGCAGCGATGAGTAGGAAAGAAAAATCCCAAAAGAGATCTCTTTAATATCTCATTTTTTGTCCTGTACCACACTGATATTGAATGGAAGCTTCTGATTATTCTCTGATTTTTCTCCTATGAAAAAACAAAACAAACAGTAATCTCTATAGCAGTGGTTCTCAACCAGGAGGCCAAGGCCCACTAGGGGGCCTGGAGATTACTTAAAATGATTCCCAAAAATCATTTAAATAAGTTATACCAATTAAAATTAAGATATTTCTCATTTTAATTCACACCCTCTAAATTTGTTTTAATCTTTGAAAAAACAGCATTCAAACAGTCTAGGTAAGCCTGGGTAAATGAGGAAGCCTAATTTTAAAAGTGTGATAAGATGTTCTACCTGACTGTCAACATATGTATTTCCACCCTGCTCATATAGACATAGCACATCATCAGCGCACTCCTTGAGATTATGTAGAGTTGTAGACACACAGTCACCGAGCGCCACAAATAGCAGCCACCTTTTACAGTTCCTCCTGAAGCAAAACAATGAGCTTAAGTTGCACTCAAGCCATGTTGTAACCGTAACTACAAAATGGCAACCCGAGCTGTTCATGTCCTCAAACTAAGATTTATGCATTTCTCTGGCAACACTATCAACACCGAAATGAATCTGCAGCAGTCAGGGGGTACAAGTACGACCTCTGTAAGTTGTTTACGTTCATTACTATTGTAATGTTATGTGCTTCCTTGGAGACATGAGGTTATTTAACGCAGTCTCTCGTGATGCTTTGCAGATTTGATTTGAAGGAGGCGTGGCATTGGAGAGCGCTCTGAAGGGATGGTGGGATCTTTCAAAGCTAGCTTGCTATTGCTAGCCTCCCTGAAATTGCTTGGAATTAGGTCAATTTTGATTTAGTGACTTTATTTTTTTTTTTTATTTACAGTAACTAGGAGTGCCCATAAATTAAACTAGGGCTTGGGGGCCTTTAAATAATGTTGTTGACAACGGTGGACCTTGGAGTCAAAAGGAACTGTCAATTATCTCAAACTGTGCTCACATGCCAGTGCCAAGATAGCAAAGCAAAGTCCACAAAAGTCAAAGATCTGAATATGAATATTTCTCATTAAACAAGATGAATATATATGAGCTATGCTAGTCACATTCTATTTATAGCTATCAAAATATGTCTCATTTCTGTCTATTTTTATTTATAATATGTATTATATATATTTGAGATATATTTGAGACAAAGTTGCTGAAGCAAAACCGAAATGTCTAATAAGTCACCTGAGCTATGAAAATAAATTTCCCAAAAATAAATTCTTGAGAAGACCTGTCTCCTGCATGCCAGACCCTGGACACAATCTCTATAGCAAACACTGCAGCCTTAAAATAGAACAAACAAAATTGTTGTGAGGAGACTCAAAGCAAATGCAATTGCACATTAAAAATGCGAAGGACCGGGCAGCCCTCCATGAATGGAAATTATTTATTCTGAAAGCATATTAAAGGTCCTTTTATTTATATAGAGGGTTATTTACAACTCACTAGCTGCTTATATCCCAAATGCAGCCACTAAACGAATGCATCTTTTCAAGATCAAGCTGAGTGTTTTTCTTCATGAGATATGTGTGGTCTGCTGCCAAGGCTTTCTTCACTGTATCCTGCTTTTATATCTCTCACTGCTCGTACAGATTTCTATACTGTGGTTGTATGTTCACATTGGGCTGTCTGTCTAGAGGATGGTGGTCCACATGAAACTGCGACCTCTTATCATAATGGAAAAAAAAATAGTAACACATCATTTGACACTTACAGTGTGTGTGAGATAGAGAGCAATCCTCATACATCTTTCCTCTGCTCTGCACACCCATGTAGGAACTCTTTCACACATTTCAGTATGAGCTACATTTGTGTAAATTTGGAGAGAGAATTATTGAGCCCAATGAAATAAGTGTGTGACAGGAAGAGGAAATGAGCAGCCCTGCAAATTAATCACCTCTTATTAGCGGCTATGCTAATAATACCTAGGTTCATATGACACTCAAATTAATTGACTTAATTGTATAAAAATGGATGAAACATAGTTAAAGATTTTCATTCTGCATTTGTTCACTTCAAATGCTGCTGAATATGCTTTAGAATAAATTCTGAATAAAATTAAAAGACTTAAATTTAAACAATGCACACACACAACATTCACACATCTGTAAACATGTCTACTCATTTAGTTATACACACGTCTACATAACGACAGAGAAAGAGATCTGCAAAACCTACAGGGACCCTTACACACCTGCGTCCAAACTGGCATCTATTAAAGGAGTTAACTGAGCTAAAAACAGGAACAGCTGCTACACACACACACACCTAACACAGACAGGTGACAGTGTGTCACAGCGGTGTATCAGTGACAAACACTCACCATGTACGTGTCTGTGTTTGTTTGCGGCCAGCGGCGAACCATGAGAGCTGTGGCAGATGACGAATATTTTATTGAAATGAAGCTCAGAAGAGACATTATGAGAATTGTACTTGTGGGGGAATAAACAGACACAATTGAGCATAGCTCAATGGGATAACAGAAAGAGACATGCCTAATAGTGCCATAACAACGTGAGAGAGAACTGCAACAATTCATTCGTAGGAAAGAAACTTAACGCACAAACAAATGTGAACATGAATGCTTGGCCAACACATTGCAAGCATGTGGCCCCGTTGTACATACTAATTGTTCTTGCATTACTGCAGTAGCCATTAAAGGTGCAACGCAGTTGCATTCAAATATAAAAATGGATGAGTTATTAGCTAGCACATGTTTAGCTATCTTTACTAACTTACACAGTCCCCTACAGACTGTTGCTCTGCCGTGAAAACAGTACCTGAAATAGAAAACTGATTGTAAAAGTTTATACTTAAAGTGTCCTTTGTAGGCCACACTATATCACCACAATATCTTGCAACAAAATCTGCAACATGTCTCTCTAAAGTACTGCAAAACTAAAGCCAACATTGTCCTTCAGTAAACTGATATATTTTTGAGTGAAACAGGATATTCAAAAAGGCAAAACTGTTGGGCAGGTTTTGTCATTTGGAAGCTGATTGGATTTTTAAATACCAGAATGGAGCTTGATGGTTGGAGGATAGGCATTAAAAAGGAATTTGTAAAAGGGAAGGTTGTTTTAAAGTTATTATTAATTTTGATGACATTTCATATGACCTTTAGGGTTAGTTCACCAAAAATTAAAATTCTGTCATTAATTACTCACCCTCATATCGTTCCACACCCGTAAGACCTTCGTTCATCTTTGGAACACAAATTAAAGGAGCAATGATAAAGCATGATTTTTTTTGTTTTTACTTTAGTTAGTGTTTAATGTTGCTGTTTGAGCATAAAACATCTGCAAAAGTTATGATGCTCAAAGTTAAAAGCAAAGGGAGATATTTTCTTTTACAGAAATTGCTTTTTAAGGACAAACCACTGGTAGGGACTATAACGAGCTTCTTCCTGGGTTAGTGACATCACTAACCATAAAATTTACATAAACCCTGCCCTGAAAACACGCAACAAAGAAGGTAACACAAAAGCAATAGCATGTCATAAAAGCAAGATGATAACATGAGTTATAATTAAACAAAACTATACCTGTTCTACCTTCAAGCAGCATATTCTCTGGCTTTGTAGAATCTTACAACAGTTTCCACATGAGCGATTTATAGATTATCATGACAGAATATGCTAATCAATGACTTTAAGACAGTTAACTGCACATCAGCTACCAAAATGTATCAACTAACCATTCAGAAACATCCTGTTGGATTCTACATGTTGTCACTTCTTAAAAGGCTGAAGTTTCTGACATTTTCAGTGAGTCTGCGTGAGGTAATCGGACTATTGGAGCTGCTAACATGAACTCTTGAAATTCTGCCCTCTTCTTGGGAGCAGCAGCTCATTTGCATTTAAAGGGAGTGTTTTTGCTCGCCCTCAAAAATTATCTGTGGGGTATTTTGAGCTAAAACTTCATATATACACTCTAGGGACATTAGAGACTTATTTTACATCTTGTAAAAGTGGCATTAAAACAGTCAAACACTTTTAGTGCACAAAAACAAAACTAAAAAAACAACTTTATTCAACATGAGGGTGAGTAACTAATGACAGAATTTTAAAAATTTTAAAAAGACATTTTTTTATTTTAAGACAATTTTAACATTTTAAAAAGAATGATTGAACAGGAAATTTTGCAGAATATTTTCTATATGTTGAATAGATCATATTTAAATGCAAACAAAATCTGTCCTATTTCTCTCCTCATGTGTGCTTCCTCCTATAACTATAACTTCACCCATTTTCAGATCATCCAGTCTGCGGATGGTCTCTGGCACGCGTTGCCACCCTCTCTGCGTTCTGTTATCCACACTGGGGTTTGGGTGCGTTTGGATGTGCTCTTGTTCTCTGTGGCAGTGCATTGTGGGCCAATGCAGAGCCTGTAGCCCCAGGCATCCTCTGTTTCAGGTCCACGCGGCCCAACGCTCACAGATGTTCTCCGTTTGATACCGCTCTCCCCGCACTCCTGGAAGCGTGGGTGGCCAACCATCCTGCCTGTTGCACCCGCCACTGCCACGCCATTGGCTGTGATGGGGTGACGCACGTTGAGCAGAGGGGCGATAGGCGGTTGACTTTTAATCCTGAGAGCATGAATAATCCCGGTGAAGACCCCTGAAGAGCTGAAGAAGAGTGAGGAGAAGAGACAGAGGAGATCTTCCTCCAACAACCTCAAGGAGAGTGACACAATTTAGCTTTTGATTTTTCTTTCACCATTTTGTTATTAAATCATTTAAACGCTAGGAGTATTTTACTTCCTAAGAATAATTTAAAATACTTTAGCATGACTGTCATTGTAGTAATATGCCATTTCTAAAGTGCTTTGAAGCAAGAACTTCATGCATAAAAAAAATCATGCATAGTTGGGATAGCTAAATAAAAAGGCTAATTAACATAAGCAGGATGCAAGACATACTCTTGTGCTCAGAATCCATAAAATATAACAAAGATCAATAATGCTTTGTTATTTAACATTCAACAAAGATAACTTGGAATTTATTTAAAGTGCATTTTTATATTGTCTAATCCGTAATCATGTTTTGTATAGTTCAGTTTGAAAAGCAAATAACAATCCCTTAAAAAAAAATAAAAGAAACAATTTTGTTTCTTTAAAGTAGTATTTTTGCTTGACACCAGAGTGTTGGTGTGCATAAAAACTTTACTGACAGCAGAAATTATTGTGGTTAAGATAATTTAGATTTTAAGTTATTAAAAAAAAAAAGGAATTATAAGGTTCTATCTGCATTCTGAGCAGTTTTGAAATATTGAGCTTCAATGTTTTTGTATTCCATACTCCTTTGTAGATAGAACCTTTTTTTTTTTTGTACAAATGTACAAACTTACAAAAAACAAACAAACAAACAAAACAAAAAAATCACAATGTAAATAAGTTGTCACAGAATAAGAATAATTGAATTCAAAATTGAATAACTCAATTTTGACAAAAATGTCAGATATAACCTTATAATTCCAAGGTGACGTTATATTGAACTATATTAAGCAACATTTTGGCTAAAGAAAATATACTGAATAGATCAATACATTATTGCCTCAAACATACTTTATATTCAAACTGTCATAACAGTGTAATTTTAATTATCTCATCTTTCAACACGATGCCGGTGAATTGCAGAGCTTGTGCAAACATATCACATCGTGTCATTTTGTTGTGTTTATTTTGTTATTGAAAGGAAAGCACGCAGCACATATTTACACATTCATTAACAGTATATTGGTGCAAAGGTATCTCCAACTTATTTTTACTTTAAGCAGAGAATGAAACAAAACTTTGCTGTGAGTATATCGGGGCATTGAATCACATTCAGTCTCTTGTACATTAAGGGCCCTATTTTAACAATCTAAGTGCATGGTCTAAAGCGCATGGCGCAAGTGCACTTAGGGCGTGTCCGAATCCACTTTTGCTAGTTTAGCGGTGGGAAAAATGGTCAGCGCGCCCGGCGCATGGTCTAAAAGGGTTATCCCTATTCTCTTAATGAGTCATGGGTGTGGTTTTGGCATAACGTGCAATAAACCAATCAGAGTGTCATCTCCCATTCTCTTTAAATGCCAGTTGCGCTTGCGCCATGGCGGATTCGCTATTTACATGGCGCAATTTACAGCATAAAAGCATAAAAACTAAACGCTTCTCTAGCGAGGAAACAGATCTGCTCATGCATGAGGTTAAAGTGAGCATCTATGGGACAAGACGGATTCCACAATAATAATATCTTACATAGAAATACTTTTATTTTATATATTTGGTATGTTTGTGTGCTGCTGTGTAGTAAGCAGAGCGTACGCACGTTGTGCACCTGCTTATAGGCGCATATAACGCGTTCTTTAAATAATGACAAAAAAATTAAATAAAAAATAAAAATACTGCGCCATTGACTTTAGACTAGATTTCAGTTGGTCGATAGCACAGTCTATTTCAGTTGCCTTAAAATAGCAACATTCCAACAATGCGCCTGAACACACCTCGTTTTTAGACCAGCGCGCCCATGGGCACACAAATGGAGGCAAACGCATTTGCTATTTAAACAACGGCAGGACATGAAAATGATAACTGCACTAGGTCTGCACATGTGCAAGCACAAGCAATAAGTCACTGTCTGCAGTACACTTAACGGCCACCAGTCTCGCTAATAACAAGGGTTTCTGAATTCTACATATAACCCCTTTAAATTGGTCTACTGTAAGTATCATATTTTATCAGTGCAATTCAGATGGCTGCTTTCAGGATATGAATGCAAATATGTACTACAGTATTAAAGCAAGAGACACATGTTTGACTGTTTTATCTAGTTATCAGTCGAGGTTTTCTCATTGGCACTGAGAAAGTTCTAGTCATGGTCTGGACCCAGGGTCAATATACTCTCCAATTTATGCAGATTTTTGTCATCTGGCCATGATTATAACATAATATACAAGCTATTTAAGTTATTTAAGTCCAGTATTAAACTGATCAAATGTGTGATGTAATAGCAGGAATGCTGCTGAACTGCTCTTAAATTGTTGGTCTAAATGCAGGTCGGATTAGCAGTGACAGGTTCTGCTCAGAGCCATTTCCTCATTGCTCTACTCCCTCACTGGCCCATTTACAGTAGCTCACATCTGATGAGCGTGAAATCTAGTGACCCCTCATCAACTTACTGCTGGAAACACCTCTGTTTCAATCTCTCTCTCTCTCTCTCTCTCTCTCTCACACACACACACACACACACACACACACACACACACACACACACACACACACACACACACACACACACACACACACACACACACACACACACACACACGTTTGTTTTTGTGAATTGTGGGGACTTTCCATAGACTTCAATGCATTTTACACTGAACAAACTGTACATTCTATCCCCCTACCCTGCCCCTACCCCTAAACCTAACCCTCACAGGAAACTGTGCAAACTTTTACTTTTTCACAAAAACTCATTCTATATGATTTATAAACCCATTTACATTGTGGGGACCGCTGGCTGGTCCCCACGATGTAGGTGAACTCAGGTTTATATTACATCATGGGGACATTTGGTCCCCACAATGTAATATAAACAAAAGCACACACACACACACACACACACACACACACACACACACACACACACACACACACACACACACACACACACACACACACACACACACACACACACACACACACACACACACACACACACACACACACACACACACACACACACACACACACACACACACACACACACACACACACACACACACACACACACACACACACTCTCTCTCTCTGAACTCTGATCATTCAGACATAATTAATGGAGCAGATAGATCAGTCATTCTACTCTCAGGTCAACATATTACTTTTAAATTTTCCCTGACTGAAAGAGTGAATGTGTACACAGACCAGGCAGAACAGCAGAGAAAACCGCAGAGACAGACAACAATCGAGGAAGAATGGCAGAAAATGAACACAGAAAGAAACAAACAAAGAGAGAGATAGGCAGGAATTTTAATAGAACAAAAGCAGTCAGAAGGAGCAGGAGTGTGTTAATGACAGATGAAGGGGTGTGTATTAATAATGGAAAGTGGAGTGGAATAGAGTTTTACTTATTCAGGACTGCTCTCTTGCCTCTTTATCTCTCTCACACCTTCAAACTAGAGGAACAAAGACAGAATAAGTTATTCAGAACAAGATTATTTAGATATTTCGAAGGAAATGTGACTGATGCTTGCCGCTATAATTCAAAAATGATCTGAATGGTTGCCAGGTTATTGTGATGTGGTTTTTGAAGTGTTTGTGTGCTGCTTCTCTATGATTGATTAATAACCCAAATCAAAAGAGCCCACCATCAAGTCGCAAGTCACCGCTAATTTCCCGGTGGTCTTTAGTATGGCGCAATGCAAGTCTTCAGATTTTTTTTTTGCCACGCCAGTTAGAAAACAAGTCTGATTTCTTGAATAAGCAATAGCACACGTCTCCTCAACAAGTTGCATGATTTCAGGTGCACAAAACAAGACAAGTTTAATGCTTAACTCAAGTATGAGTAATAGCGTTCCTGTAGCTCAACTCATAGTTTATCATGCCAAGGTCATGGGTTTGATTTCCTTAATGCGATAGTAATAGGGATGCTTGATCTCCAGCTGCTGCAGGTATATGGTGTGAATTTAACAGCTATTCATTTTGTGTGCGGTTTATCGTAATGTGCTCCACTGACCTGCAATGCTGTGCCAGTCTAATCTTTAACCACAGTGCGCTGGTTAATGAAACTACTGGTGCCCTAGCAAACATGTTATTCTCATAGTCTTGATTGCTGAAACAAATTGAATGCAAATGAATCTTGAATAGAGAGAAAGGGTGTTTGAAATGGAATCAAAGTCATAGAAGAGAGCCGCTCTGTGTGTGATTGATAGCAGAGAGTTTAAGCGTGTTTCTACAGAGCTGCGTTCACATGCAGCTGCCTTTGCTCATTACAGCCGAGCATAACTCACATTGTGATGTCGGCCGTATATGTCAGGGAGTCATCTCAACCCATCCACCGCCCTCTTTCTTCTGCTGCTTTCTGTCAATCCATCACAGGCCCAGCCACACACACCTGCCGCCCTCCGGCAGGCCATAGCTGCAGGCCACAACTGCCTTGCCGGTGACTGCTAGCACACTATGAAGGAGCCTCATTTCCCTGTCAGATGTTGAGTGGGCGCTGCAGCAGAGTTTGGCATCTAGAGTCTCAGGAGGCATTGCTTGTGTGAACATAAGCTGGATCATTGCACTTAAAAGCAACGTCTGCGAACAGTGCACAAATCGCATGTCGAGTCCTCCTCTGCAGGTTCACAGCAACTTTAAGAAGCAATTTGTCTCGATTGCTCCTTCCTGTTAATAAAGAAGAGATCAGCAAGCCATTTCAGACATGTTGTGGTGGTTTTGGTTGATTTGAAGGTTCAGGCAGATGTCATGATTACAGCTGTCCGTTTGAAATGTTGTGCTTCACAGTAACTAGATTAACGCCACATTTTCCTCGAAAGTGAGATGTGTTTTTGTTCCTGCGCTTCCAGAAAGACCTAACTAAAGTCTTCCTGAATAAAAACAAGGGCTTTAACCCTGTCGGCTTATCTCGCCTCTAGACAGAGATTCCTCCACGGAAATAAAAGAAGCACACGTTGTAGACGTCTCCAGTCTGTTCGAGGGCTGAGTCTGGTCATGGTACTCATGCAGTCCTGGAAAACAGAATACACAGGCGTTACACAGGATTATTGAAGACACCGCACAAAGACAATGGTGGGAGCTGATACATCGAGAGAGATATGCACGGAGTGACAGCCATGACAGGCACATGGAGAGCAGAGATATGAGGAATTAGCGCTGTTACAAGGCCGCAACAAAACCTATTGTCTGCGCAAACATCAACAAGAGCTCAGCACTCTCCAACTTGTGGATTTGACGGCCGAGATTGAGATGATGCGACCAAGCTCATTGTTTCCTAAATGCTATTAACCACCGTGCCACTGACGCATAAAACTACGTGCTGATGTAAATGACAATTCCACTGTCATAATCCATGCACTGATGGGAAACCTTACAGCAGCCTTGTGTCTTAACAACAGATTACTTCCTGAGCCCGGCTCTTCACCTCTTTCCAAAGACCGATGCCACAGGATTTCTGCTTCTTTATACATCCGTTGATGTTCATTCTCTCTCTTTCATTCTTCCATTGATCCCTCCATAGCATTCAAGATCTGCCAATGGTTCATGCCTGCAGGGGTCCACAAAACCCATTATCAGGTAGAGCACCCACCTCCATGCTCTTTAACTCAAAGATATTTGATTTTTGGAGGGTGTGTATTAGTCTGTGTGTGCGCACGTCTTTCTTTAACCTTTGACGGGGATTCAAAACTTTTTTTTCTTTTATTTTCTTTTAAATAACTGTGATAAAAGTTTACATTTCACAATGCAGTAAAGCTTTAGATTACAGCCTGTGAAATACTGCGTAATTAAAATGAATTTATAGCGTAAATTTTGGTAATTATAGTGTACCTATAAAGTACTTATGTGTAAGCATAAGGGAACAATATGTAAAGTTTTGGGAATATAAGGGTAACAACCAGGAAAATTAAAAGTTATTTATACTGTAAGTACTTTAGAACTAAGGGGTATTTATTCTACTATTTAGGAATAATCTTACTGTACATTTGGGAGCAATTTAGCGAGAACATACACTGCATACTTCTTTATAATAATAATGTACCAATACATATATGCTTTTTAAAAATTACGGGGTACATGACTTATATTTATACTGTATTTTTTTTTTTTTTTTTTATTAAAAAAAGTGCACTGATTAAGTTTGGGCTTCCGTGTTTTAATGCAAGTAAAACTAAAACTATTGCAACTTTTGTTTAAATACTGGGGAAATATATACTCTTGCTCCATGTAGTTACAGGGCAAGTGGTGCTTGTTACCCTCTTGTTCCATGTAGTTACAGGGCAGGTGTGACATCGGGCTGTAGATTACACTTACCCTGTAACTATATGTAACAAGAGGGTAACAATCACCACTTATCTTGTAACTACATAACAAGCAAATTTCCCCAGTATTTAAAAAAAAAAAATGCAATAGTTTTAGTTTTACTTGCCTTAAAACACAGAAGAACAAACTAAAGCAGCTGCACATTTGCTATCAAATAATAATAATAATAATAATAATAATAATAATAAAAACTTTATGAATGCACAGATATGTACCCCATAATTTTTAAAAAGCCATATGTATTGGTGCACTATTATTACAAACAGATACGCAGTGTATGTTCTCACTAAATTGTCACATTTGTATAGTTGTAGTTCTAAAATACATACAATATTAATAATTTGTTAATTTTTCTGGTTGTTACCCCTTTATTCCCAAAACTTTACATATTGTTCTCTTATAATTACACGTAAGTACTTTATAGGTACACTATAATTACCGAAAGTTTAATTACGCTGTGCATTGCAGGCTGTAATCTAAAGCGTCACCCACAATGCATATGGTCACTTTAGTCAAATTACAAGCAAAGTAAATTCATTCATTAAATTCAAAGTAATTAAATTACTGCACATTTACTACACAATCATTTTTCCAAATGTATTAATTAATTATTGTTATTATATTTTTCTTATAATAAAAAAAAACCTTTAAATGACATACACACTGCATGTTGTAAGTAAACCACACTACAAACTGTACTCCAGACAAGATGGGCAAGTTCAGTAAGTTCTAAGTTTGTTTGGAATGTTCACATATAAGCTATAATTCATGTCAACTGCTCTCAGACCCCTATAACAAACCAGGTTAATCAGTAAATTACTGTGGGAATAGAGCCATTGCGGTCATTTACAACTGAAGGACTCTGGTCAAATGAATGCTCTTATACAATCTGGCAAATTTTAAGTAGTTCAATTTAAATGAGTTTGGCAGCAAAATGAAAACCAAAAGAAAGTTCTCAGAAACTTGCATGCAGAAAACCACACGTAAATTAAGCGAGCATAACACAAAAAGACAACATGCACACATTGCACTGGGCATGCTGTAGTTTTAGTAAGCTGTAAATTCCTTTCTCTCTCTGTGTGTGTGTGTGTGTGTGTGTGTGTGTGTGTGTGTGCGCATTTAGTGTTGTACATTTCACCAGGCTGTGAAAGTACAGTGTGTTTATGTGGCTGGCGGCAAGGTTTGGGTTGGATATCTGCCACCCCCAGATAATTCACTCTACTGGGCTTTTCAGCAGACACTGGATGGGCCACAGGGAATCGAGCCAGAACATCAGAACTGAGTTGCACTGGCTTACATTCCAGTATTTCAGTATTTCACTCTCATTCATAATGAGATAAACCAGTCACATGATTTCAATTGATTCTGTATATTTCACTAAACAAATACATAATAGGTATTACGTCAAAATCACTTTTGCTGTTTTCTGGCCTGTTGAACAAATGTAAGATCAGATTCTTTGCATACAAGGTAGAGTAGATATATGAGTGTTACAATGTTTATGCATTCATGTGTCACACCGGTCTTGCTTCCTCTTTTGCCTTTGAAACCCGAGGTAGCAGTTCCTTTGACCCAGCCTGAGGGGCAGCAATGCATTGTGGTAGTCAGATGCTTGGTCATAGTAGCATAGCTGGTTTTCAGTGGAACTGACAATGAATTATTCCGAACTTTACACTATTCAGAATGCCCTTTAATTTTAATTAATTTATTTATTTTTATTGAGGCAGCAGTCCCAATGCAGAACTTTCATTATAATTAAAGAAGAATTCAAATAGAATGGCTACTAAAAATTTAGATATGCACAGCATATGGGAATTTCCAAAAAACATTATATAATATTAATGATCAGTGTGAAATTTGTCTTTAATTTAAAGTTAATTTAACTTTAATTGAAATTTCATTAATTATAACTTTATGCACCAAGATGAAAAATCATTTCATTTCCCACAAGGATTCAATTTACCCTACATTTTGATGAGAAAATAAGTATTTATATCTGAAGAGTATATTTGATTTTTTAAAATATTTTTAAGTATATTTGAAATGTTTGAAATCAGGCATAAATTCATGAAAATTAATGATGTGATTATTTAAGTTTATTATAAGACTTTGATGTTTGCAGTTCAGTAAATATCTCTTCCTGTCATTTCAGTTAATTTCTAAGTCAACATCCTGTGAGGCGTGGCCAATTTAAGATGAACTCTAACTGATGAACTGAAAGGGAGCCAATTCCTACATCCTCCATTTTTTTTTACATAAAACCAATTCATTCTAAAAAGACATCCGACATCCATTTGATACTCAAAATCAAATTCAAATAATAAAAAGAAAAAGAGAAATTGGTAAAAGGTTAATGTGCACAATCAAGCATATGCACGTTATTGTGTGTGTATGGATTTACTATGCATGAGCATGTGTCCCTCGTGACATCAAAAGACAGAGACAGAGATGGAGAACGTGTCGCTATGTGTGTATTTGACGGCACTTGAAGTCGGGTTCTGTCCCCGCGTCCCCATTTCCTGAGGGCTCGGACTCAGAGAGTTGTCACCTTGGAGTATTCCGGGGCCTGTGAAGCGCTCCAGTCCTCTGTGAGAATGTCACGTCCCGCCCAGGGCAGTTTTGACAAACAGAGTATATATTGATACATGATAAAGTATGCTAGAAATCACCCCACTGCTAAAGGCTACTATAGTTTTAATATCATCATTTGAATTAACAAGCATTCTGTGCAGGAATAATGAGTCTTCATTATTCAAAACATCATCCTTAGCCGCAGAGCTCTCGGGCTATTACGGCATGAGAACTTAATGAAGAGAAGATAAAGAAGGGTTGAGATAAAAGTTTCAATGGCCTCACTCAGTAACCAGAATTAAATTTTAATGCAGGGTGGGAGGTGATGGATGGGCAGACTGGAGCTGATGCCTGCTGAGGTGGAGGCCATCTGATGACCACGTACAGGAGCTGACATATGGATCCTGTCTATGCCAGCCCCTAGATTTTGGTTTTACGATCGAATGGCATGACCTGACAAAGTGCGAAGAGATTAACATCTAAAAACCGTCTACATCTAGCAATTCAGGGACATCCAGATTAAAGGATTAGTTAAATGAAAATGAAAAATTCTTCCAATGAAAGTTCTTCTGCACTCCAAAAAATCTTCAGGCCTAAATTTAGGATTTATATATTTAAATTGCATTTAATTATATTAAACAATTTACAATTTCCATCCAATTTGATTACTCCGTTTTAACATACTGTACATAAATTAAACAGGTTAGATTTCTGTACTGATTTTTTTAAAAAAAAAATTTATTATTAACTATTTTCATCAATTTGATTTTATTTAAATAAAAAAATATTTTTTTAAAAAGGCATTTACAGTATTTAATTAGTTTAAAATCAGCATAAATCTGTTTATTGTGAAGTCAATTCAATTTATTCAGTTCAAAAATAAAAATATGGGTAGACGTGGAACAAGTAGTATTCAATTATTCAAAAATTATTAAAAAAATATGAAAAAACCTGGTTGTTCAGTTTATTAGTACTATTACATGGGCTAAATCTAACTTGTTTCTTATCGGTTTCATATATGTATAACTGACAAATATGCATTGCAGTTTATTAGATTGTTTATAGAGGACCTATTATGCCCCTTTACAAAGCCTTGATTTTATTTTTGGGCTCTATTAGACGTTTTAAACATATTTTACATATTTTTCCACATGTTTTATTTTGCAGAACCATTCTTCACAGGCTGTCAATAATGCTGTTTAGTTGCTGTCTGTATGAAGCCTTCTATGAAGTTCCTGTCTCTATGAAGTTCATTCTCTGATTGGTTGACTGGATCAGTGTGTTGTTACTGGTGTTTAAGCGTGTTTTGGAAATGTAATGCCCCTTAACATAACCGTGTTAGACAGCATCTTTTGGACATGGTGACAACACAATACTAATGCAACTTAACTCCCTTTATTTTGCTTATGCCTTCACATGTCAGAATTTTCAACAATTCTTCCAAATGATACACAATGCAGTTAACAGCAGTTTGAAATGCAGTTTTGTGGGGTAACATGGGGGCCCAAAATATTAAAAATAAAAAAGTCTGCCACTGCATCATGTATATGAGATTTTATGGATGAAAACTTCACTTATAGTAGTCTAATGTAGTCTACAGAAAAGAGGCTTTTATAAAGAGGCTTTTTCCCCCCTAAAGAATAACTCACAAAAGGAACACAACTCACAAAGTACTTGTGTGTGTATGTTTGAGTATGTTTTCTCCCAGGGGCTTCAAACTCGAGTGTGTTTGCCTGCTGAAGCATTGTGATGCCCGCTGGAGGACATCTCTGTGAATGGAGACATCTGATGAATGAATGGGTCTGGTGACCGATCTACACTCTGCTGGCATATAGCACGTGGTCTGAGTGAGAGAGAATCACAAATCTACACATCTCTGACTCTAAGACACCATAGAAGCCCTCTAGCATGCAGATGCAGACTTGGACGAGTGTGACACTTCCTGTGTGCATTTCAGCACTTGAGGATAACTGTGACTTCAATGTATCCAACCGCAATCATGTGGAGTAGGCTGTTTACATGACTTTACTAGCCTCCAGGGATACAATCACTGTATAAACTAACAAGAGAGAGTCTGTGGATGGTAAATTAAAGCAATAAGGAGGTTGTGCGTTACAGTGATTTTACCATGGTTAAGGGATGTTGTTAGGCACAACATGAAGCGGAACTAATGCTCAATAAATAATTAGATTTGTTAATAATAAACAATTCTTTTGCCAAGTGATTTACTTTATTAACTGGAGGCTGTTTACAACTTGTATTTAACTTGTGTATTAAAAAAAATCATATGATTTGGAGTCACAAGTGTGCATATATTGGCTATAGATAGAATGAATGACGCATCATCCCCTTCGCACTTGCTTTATGGGGAAAGGAAATCCATATTACCGTAACAACTCATTCATTTGTGTGGTGATTGTAATATATATGTATATATAAACATTCTCGGAAGATTTGTGTGGTGTCTATATTCAAATAAAATAAGACCATATCTATTTTTTACCAGCCAGTTGAAGACAGGAAAGCAATGAGAAGACTGCAGTGAATACAAACAATTCAGTGGCAAGATAAGAAACACATGTGTGTCTGCATCAGTCTTTACATTGCAGATTTTAAGTACAAAAAAAAAGTAAATAAAAGTAATAATTAATTTTCCCAACAATGTATGATGCATTGCATCACAAGTGTATGACACTGAAAATACAATTATCTGCAATTTGTTTCCATGGTCCAAGGCCGTTCTCTGACATTTATTTTCCAACAGTATCATTTTTACTATGGATTTAAAAGTTTGATGTAGACATGATGTAGATTTTACAGGTGTCTCTTATTATATGAATTGCTTCACAGCAGGAACGTTTTCTATAATAATAGTACTATTGTAAATATGAACTATGGTAGCCAAAATTTGTTCTTGCCCTCCCCCTCCCCCACTAGGCATGCTACTTTCTTTATTATCTGTAAAGACTTGATTACTTGGAAGGTTAGCTAGTAAAGGCTTGCAGTAGTCCAGTTTTGGGGTGACAAGAGCCTGGACCAGGAGCTGCACAGCATAATACTGTAGGTAAGGTCTGATTTTTTTAATGTTATAGAGCATGAATCTGCATTGCCAGGCCATTATTTGTTCTATGAACATGAGCTAGTTTCTCAATGTTTTGCAGTATAAAGTATTTCACACTTACTTCTGACCAATCTTACGGCATGCACTCAGAATATTCAGAATTGTTATTTTACTGAAGTGATTGTTCTGGTCTTGTGAGTATCCTTGGTATAATAAATGAGATGTTCGTTGACAGGAGAAAGCATCAGCGGTCTCAGGTTTTTACGAGTGCTTCCCCGTGGTTCAGGTAATCGGCCCAGTAAAGCCACCGCGTCTGTGTTTGCTTTAGAAAATGACTTACACCTTGTCACCATACATCAAGCCTCCATACATGTGCTGCCAATGTGCATTTCAGTATATAAAACGCTTATGTTGGGCTGTATAATCTTTTTAAAATAACCAATTAATGCCTCTACTAGCACAATAAAGTTGGACATCAAACTCAGGTGCTCTATGGAAAAAGTAAATATCATTTGAGTGTGTTTAGCTCAGCGGTTTTACAGCTCTAAGCAGAGTGCATTTCTCACTTCAAAGAGTGAGTTTGGTTTTCTTCACTCCCATAAAGGATCTCCCTTCATAACACCAGTCTATTTATGATGGTCATATAACCATAATTAAACAGAGACATGTGTTTCCTTGCATTGCTTGGAACAGTGACATACAGACAGGAAAGGTTCTCTCTCAGGATCTCTCTGAGAGAGGAGTGCAAAAAACAGATCACTAAACAGAACATGGAAAAAATGAGACTTTTTAGTATTTCTAGAGATGAGAATAGAACATGGATACGTCACAATTTGGATGCCTTGGTAATTGATCATTTCCAAATGACAAAGAATATCAAAGAATAAAATTAACATTTAAACCACTTATTTTGTGAAAATAATTTATGTTTCTAATACATATTAGGAAAATGATGACTGTCCCTTATTGTCATTTCTCCCACAATGTCATAATTTTGCCCCTAATAAAAGATTATCTAAAGTGCCAAGGAGACAATAGTGTCAGTGAAGAGACGTGATGTGTAGAGAAAAGAAAGTATCAATTTAGGATAGATGAACTCTAGAAACCACCCAGAAAAAGGGTTTTTTTCACCCCAAAAATGTAAAAGTCCTGAACTAAATGCTATCTAATAAAACTACATAAAAATTAGATGTGGTGGAACTGACATTTGTTTATAATGGTCCACAGAGGGGGGAAAAAAAGAGAGAATTCACCTTCGAGGTATGTCTGTCAAAGTTGGATAATGTAATGGGGCTTTCACACAGGACGCGGAATGCGCTGCGCTATGAAACCCATTTATTTCAATGGCTTGCGCCGCGCCAGGATGTTTTGTTGCTGCGTCGACCAAAGCGCACACAAAGCTGAGCGCACCATTGGCGAGTTTGTGCACACACCGTGGTCAAAGTTCAAAATAGTTCAACTTTTGCTGCTGCGCTCTGTGACGATTACCCGCACGACCAATAGAAACAGGGCATCCAAACAAGCGCGGAAAGCAAAATGGATGAACAGCTAATACTGTGTGTGTCGGAATTTCCGGAGCTATGCAATACAAGTTTGCGATCGGGAGAAAAGCTTTGTCATGGAGACATGACAGACATTGTCAAGAGCTGCTCTTTCTTCTTCTTCTTACTAGCAGGGCTAGTGCTATCGCTCGCTTCTTAGCACGGGACATACATATTTTGCTGCTGACTGAAAGGTGGAACAACAATCAAATGATTAGACGTATAGAACTGCCGCTAAAAGTTTAGAAAACTCCGCCTACTTTGCTCTTGCAGGCGTAGAGCTGAACCCAGCAGCGAGCGCAGCGCATTCCGCGTCCTGTGTGAAAGGGCCATAAGACAAACTATATTTTTGAGTTTTAAAAAGTTTGTTTGAAGGGAGTTAATACATTTCTGTATGTTCTAATTGTTGAAGAAACCCTTTTATGATGTTTTGTAAAGTCCAAACGTACTCAGTAACAAGTTCATTGAGTTATTATCGGTCAAATTCAGCATGTGGTAGCTGGCACACAAGAAAATATATCATGTATTGGCAAAGTGTAATCTAAAGGAATTTAGAGCATCATGAATGCCAACTTTACTGATTACTTCAACCTCTATAATTTGCCCCATTGCATCATTTCAGTGGGATTTATAGTCGTGGTCCACATGGCTGGAGAGTGCCGCCCACTTCTGAATCCAAACAACCTCACTGCAAACATTCACAAGCCCCAACCAGACGAAACTATAAAACAGCTCACTAATCATTTCAATCCATGGCAGGACTGCAAACCTGACATAACCTGATTCTATTTCTTTTTTGCTTTCTTTCTTTCTCAAACACAAACACCTATTCTAACCTGACCAACCTGTGACACTGATTTTTAACTTGAATAACGTCTTACAACAATTGGGGCCAATCAAACTTTTAACCTTCTCAAGGTCAGTTCTTTTCAAACTCTTAACCAGATTTCCTTACTTCTGAAATGCAATGACAAGCTGTTATTGAGGCTCTGGTACAATGAAGGGCTGATTTGGTTAGTTTTGGAATCAGTTGACACCCACAGGCTTCTGTACAGGTATTTGATTTGTGAAGAGGAGGAGTGCCTGGCACAGAGCAGCGTCTCCAGAGAGAATCTTTCCTCTGATTTCCCTTGAAATCATAAACAGCTGTTGTTTAACTAGATCGGATCAGTGTCACACGGCTCCAGGCCAGAACAGGAGCCACAGCAGTCCTGATCATGCAGTCTGTCATCTGAATATATCTTTCAGTATCATTCTCTCTATTGTGCAGTGCAATGTTTACTATGGCCCATGACATGTTACCCGTCGAATGAGAAGAGAAATCGGGGACTATTTTAAAAGTCTGAACATTAGTTATCTGGCATGGTAAAACACTATCAAAAGTGTCCCTAAAGCCTCATAAAGGAATATTTCACCCAAAAATTGACTTTTCATTTACTCACTCTCATGTCAGTGACAACAAGCCTGGAGCAAGATGCCCAAAGGCACTTTTTGTTAAACTAAAAACAAGCATGGTGGCAAATTTATTAGTTTAAGTATAATTCTTAGTAGCAAAGCAGTGCCTATTTTGAAGTCATGTGGCATTTATCTTAAATATATTTTATTTCAGGTTTCAATCAGAACTAGTATTCTCTGTTATATCTTTCATAAAAACATTTTTTAAAGGAGCTTCAATGTAGCAAGTTGCTTTTGTAGTGTACAATATTTACAATTTTTAAATGTAACATTATTTATTGCAGACAATAAATCAGCAATTCTTGTATCCAGTATTCTCTGTCAGCTGTTTTTATGACTAGTGATATCTGCTTCACAGATTAATGAATGAATGATGAACTATTTTAAATTAAGGCCTACACCAGGATTTATTTAAATCCTGTCCAGGAAACTGCCTTTATATGTCTTTACGTTTTGTTGTTTCTAACGTGCCTTTTCAATAGTAAAGAGTTATATTACACATATGTGAACATTTCTGCACCACTAGCATCACCTGTTTACAAACAGGATTTCTGAATGCTCCACTTATCTTCAATTAGTTAGAAAAACAGATAGTCTTACCCCAAACTAATTGGTGGACATGTTGGGTTGCTTTGAACGTTCCACAGTACAGTGTTTACACTTTAAACTATTTTCCCCCAGCAAACACTACATTTTGCATAAAATTACAACTTTAAGACTCGGGAGCTGCTGCCAAACATAGCCTCAGCAGTGGCCTGAATGGAGGTGCTCTGGTAAATGGTTATCCTACCATAGTTAGCACTCAATCACCAACTTTCAGCAAATCAGCTGTTGCCAGACATCACATCAAGAATATATTTATGAGCAAAGATGATAAGTTTTATAAATATATATATCTCACTGTCTAATGCTTATATAACTATTTGTATTACATACTACTAGGTGGGAAAGCTGAAGCTAGAGTCCCATAGAAAAAAAAAAAAGTTTTTTGCAGTGTATTATGCACTACAGTGAAATTGTTCCTGTCTCTCAGTGAGAGAGACGGCAGAGTAAATGATAGCACGTCAGTCCTTTGGTCTGGCCTTCAGCGTCAGTGGAGCCTGAACTTTAAATATCAAACACAGCCGCATTTACTGCAACTGTCTGTTACTGTCTGACAAAGACCACAGACTCAAGTACAGATCTACAGGGATCAGTCTGAACGAATGAATGCACAGGGATGAACACGGGGAACTAGGTGTTTTCTTGTGAGCAAGTGTGTGATGTAAGAATCCTGTGAGTTATATATGTTTAAATCAGAGTTTCCTCTTCACACATACAGTACATCCTTAAAACTTACACTACAGAAAAATATCCAGTTTCTTTTGATATCATTTCAGAAAATAGCTACTGTAGAACATAGACTACAGAGAGTGTACGTTGTGAATTTTTATTTTCCGTCCTTCACAGTTGTTACTTGTCAAATTGTACAACAGAACAAAAATTAGATCTTGCAAAAAAGCTAAGGCAGACTGTGTGACATCTACAGCCTTTTATTACATACTGCACAGTATACACAGACTTTATACAATACTTTATACAAAACTTTTGTCACAACTGGCGACTTTGACTGGACGATCAGTTGTATCTAATTCTGACATCCTCATTGATACACAAAATTAAAGTTGCACTGCAAAACCCATACAAGCTCTTATGGCATTGTTGGAATGAAAGAGGGAATTTGTTAAAAACAAATTGATTTATTTTTCACAAATGATAGTTAACGTCAAAAGTTGCATATCATATAGACTAGCTAGTAACATTTTTAACTGAACCCAGTTTCTTAATTTAGTCTGTGAAGGTCAGATAAGAAGTTGTCTCATCTGTAGAAACACAATTTAAAGTCACCATGTTTTGTTTTTTTTTAAGTAATATTGCAGTATTTATTCTAAATAATTTATACATGCACATTATTATTATTATTATTTTAAATTCATGTGCCCTCATTATCTTTAATTAAAATAACTTCCCCTCCCACTTGCAGTGACATCTCTTTTCTGATGAAATATTTTTCGGCACAAGGGCAGGACAACCTGTCACTCACATGAGCTTGCAGCAATATCAAATAACAGCGATCCAATCAAGTTCTGTCCTACATTTTTTTTTTTTTTTTTTCAAGAAGCAGTTTAATTGTGATATATGTCACAATAGAAAAGAACCGACTACACAACTTCAATATAATGGTGACTTGTGAGAAAAAATAAATGAATTACATGTATATAGATAGCAAAAAGTAGGGTACACTAAAAGTAGGTTCTTCAGTCTGCCAATGTGTCTATCCATAGGTACAGAGCAAAAACAGACTGCATCTTAATAATTATCTCTTTAGAAATGTCATGCTTCAAGTCAAATAATACAAATAGGATTCATTTTGTCTCAAGTCCAAAATTTCAGTTATAAAATTTAGCACAGTGCAACAGGCCAACCTTTTTTTCCAAGTTTGTGGTCATGGAGGTGATTGGCACGGTTGAAGAAGAGATAAAGGCATTTCTAGAGAGGTGTGTCATAACACCATCAGCACTGGGTGGATGTTTTTGGCATTGATTGCTGGCTGTTGTTATGCTGTATACTTTGCTTAATTGCGTCTTTACGTTTAAAAAAAAAAAGAAGCTCTTTAGCAGAGTGACAGTTGTGTGTTCATGTTTCAACAGATCCCGGTCAGTTACAGTCACACTATGAGACACAACTGAACAGAAACTGCACATTTGGCATTTTCTACAAAAGACTCTTCAAACACCCTCAAATGTCAATATGTGGCACTGCAGGGGTGGAGTTTGTATATAGATATAGTCAATATGTTTGTACTTTCTGCTCGCATACCTTATGTAAAGATAAACAGTGAACATCCCGACCTCTTGGTTACAAAAAGTACAGCATCCCAAATTAACAAATGTTAGGTACATTGCAAAACCTTCAGTGCTACATGTGGTAACATTTAAATTTACTGGTTTTATTTAAGACAAATATATGATACAAACTGACTACATTACATAAACAAAAGTCCTTTTTTAGGTCAGAAATTTTTAAAGAGCAGTGAATTGGCTTGATGAGTGCAGATTACTTCTCTGTGTTGACTTCCTATTTAAACAGGATGTTGGAAGGGAACTTTTTTTTAAAGGCCAGACTTTAATTGATGTCACAGTCTAAGACCATGATTTGCTATGTCCATTATTTTTTAAACAATAAATTCACCAAAAAGTAACATGCATAATAGCTTTAAAAATAGTCTCCACCACATCTTTAAAATAATTCAGGCCTCTCTCACCTTAATGTTTTTCTCTATTAAATAAAATAAATAATTATATAAAAATAATTATAAGTAAATACATACATAACCTAATTTGGTGAACTGATATTCAGGGGGTCCCCTGGTTTTTCATTAAAATTAGAATACTAGAAACAAAACTTGTGTTTATATGTGTGTCAAATTCTCATGCTGACACAAAGCCACATTTACTTGACCCAATTTTATAAGGAGCTAATCCAAATTAGATTTTCATCTGACAAATCTAAACACGCTTAAGTGTGCCACAAGTGGTTTTCTAGAGAAATTTACAGAAAGCGACATCTCTGAGTGACACTGGCAGAGTGGATTGACATTTTTACCTCATGATGATGGAAAGATCATCTTTGCTTAATGATTGTTTGGTACACCATTTATTTATATATTGAATAACCATTTATCTTACAACCAAACAGTCACTAGATTATTATGATTTTGATTTGCAAGTAGTCTTTCATTATCTTATGCGATGCTACCTTACTATCAGACAGTTTTAGCCATCTAACACTAATTTTAAAAATAAATAAATATTGGATTAAGCTAGCAACCCTTTCTGAATTAAAGAAATATGCAATTTTAAATCTATTAACCTACTCAAAAAGAGTGTTAATTTTATTTATGACATTACAGATGAAAATGTCAGAGACCAGAGTTATCAAGTGAATTTAAAAGCTTTCTTGTGCAGTTATGTAACCACATTCAAGATAAATTAGTTTTTAAAATAAAATAAAATCCATAAATGAAAATGATATCTGTGAGTTTATGCACTGTTTTAATTAACCTATCCAGCAAGTGTATTATTTATAATAACATAAATAATGAATAATTATATATTCTGTGACTAACATGGAATGCTTTTCCAAATATATTCACAGTAACAACTAAAAAAATTAGAAAATGTATTTTATTACTTTCTTAGGTCTGGACAAGGGAAAAGGGGAAGAAGAGAAGAGTACCAAGTATGTTATCACATTGATTTTTGTCAGTCAGTTGCAGTGGTGAATGTGCAGAGGTAAATATTCAGCTGCACACACATTCTGAAAGTGACAATGGCATATATTACCATCTGATACCATCGCTGTACCATGGTACCACCACAGTACTATTGTAAGAGGAGCAGAAAATATGATATGACAAGCAATTACATGCAGCTACAAAATAGTACAACCCACTTTGTGTGTGCGTGTGTGTGGAAAAGGCTAGCACTGATTCACAAAGCTCTGTTTCACAGGAGGGAATTGGCCATCAGACACAGAAACACTCATTTCCCATTATTTGGGGGGGTTGTGGGCGGTGTCAGAAAAAGACATTAGAGCCGAGCGCACTGTTCATTAGCAGATGAGAGTGGCGGCAGGTATGTTGTCCCATTAATTAAAATAATCACATCATAGGTGCTGGAATAATTCATTAACTCAGATTTAGTTAAGGCTTAATTTAATATGTCACTGTTGGTCAGGAGGACAGAAGAAATGAAGAGAGGAAAGACGATGAGGATATTATGCTACAGGATTGAAATTGTCAATTTGTGTTGGGCCGCTCCGCTGGGGACAGCTTTCCCTCTTTCTGCAGATCTATCATTTCATGAAAAAGAAAAGAGGCAAACGAATGGGGGAGGAAAATCAGTCGCCTACTATTTTTAACTGCCCCATAAATCTGTTTTTAAATTCCCTTCCATTTAAAATACCCTGGTGAAGCTTGCCTTCATACGGCCTGTTAAGTACCACAATCCATGCATGGCGCTACATTTATCCTAACAGTGTAATTGGTCCAGCTCCCTCGGCTGGTGGCTCAGTTACCGGTCCTCCCCCAGGCCTGCAACCGGGAGAAATCCCAAATCACCCAAGGATCCCACGCACAAAGACCCGGCAGAGAAAGACGGGGAGAGAGAAAGACAGGTACCCCCTCTGCAAATATCTACTCCAGTGTTTCTCAGCATTTTTGTCTTCTATAGTACCATAGGGCTGGCAACAATGCTCTGGCATCCCTTTATCGACACCAGTGGAAATGACAAATTTATTATGAATGAAATGTCAATGAGATGTTTAACAACAGTCATTGTGTACGCTGACATATAATTATCATTTGAAGCTTGACTTGGTGCAAAACATGGCATCATTTGTACAAATGTCAAAGGGAAATGTGCATTTTCATAACCAATATCATCGGCAAAAATAGGAACACGAATACCCATGCATCACTGATCAAAACAGAAATACATGCAATTGGTGGAACTAGTTGCTGTGTCAGGTTGTTCAGAATGCTCAAACAAACAATGCAAAGTTTTACAAAAAATGACTGAATAAATAATCAGATTAACTACAAATAACTGATGAATAAATAGTCATTTCTGTTTTGTAGGTTTTACTTAATCCATACTGTATAACCCAAATCCTTACTGGAACCTGTTTAAGTACCCCTTAGGGGATGTGTATCCCTGTTTGGGAATCACCGAGCTACTCCATGCTGGCTAATAGTTCCACTAGAGGGAAGTGTGTTTGTGTACGTGTGTTTGAGATATGGGCTGGTTCTACAGTCAACAGATGAAAAGCATCGCACACACACACACACACACACACACACACACACACACACACACACACACACACACACACACACACACACACACACACACACACACACACACACACACACACACACACACACACACACACACACACACACACACACACACACACACTCTGAAACACCCTGAGCACATTTGCAGTGCGGCACCATGCACGTTACAATTACGTGCGGGAGGACAAAAGCCTGAGAGAGGGGCGGCAGAAGGCCGACTGGCAGCGAGTTTCACCTGCAGCTAAACTCAGAGGAGGGGCCGGAGAGGGTGAACGGCGCATAATCAAGCCCAGCACTAATTTAGAGACTCCAGCTGCTCCTGCCAGAGGGGCCTAGGAACACCTACCACTAACCCCAGACGCTCTCTCTCGCTCGCTTTTCCTGTTAATCATCCAAACGACCTCCTCCTCTCTGTGCTTCACGCATGCCAAAACAAAGAGGCAGCAGTGTCAAACACCTTCAAATGTCAATATGTTTGGGGTGGCACTGCAGAGGCGGGGCTTGTATATAGGTTATGCTTCTTGCTTGCATACCTACATTTAAGTCCACTTTTTTATGCCTTTCCCCCAGGAACTTCCCTCTGTCTCGTTCATTCAGATGTATGTCATTGTTTGCATTGCAATGAGTGCCCACTACTGGCGGAACCCTTGGGAATAAATGGAATGCCCTAAGCCCTTGATCACTTTTAGGTAAATTAACACTGCGAGTTGCTGTTGTGACATCACAATCGTGTTGCATTGTGGTCTATGGATATGCCTGAAGTATACATATGAGTAGACTCACTCCCTCTGTCAAAATTGTGGGGATGAGGGTGTTGCTGTTTGGTTACATGTTTGTTGTTGGTGTCAGCCTGACTAACTTCCAAAAAGTGTTTTTGAAATTCTACTTACTCCACTTTTAAATGCAGCCCCTATACCAGGGGTGCCCAATTCCAGCTCTTTAAAGCTGGATATATAAATATGTCCAACTTTATCCACATACACAAAGTATATCTACAGTGTCATCACAAAATGTAAACTATATCGTGCAGCTATTATCGTTCAGATCTAAACTGCAAAATGCTACTATAAAGCATGAAAAATTAAGATATTATAAGCAATAACATCATGATTTTTTGTAAAGATGCTTTGAAACAATGTGTATTGTGAAAAGAACTATAAAAACTAAATTTGACTCGACTTGACTTGAATTCATTTAGTGAAAAGATGTTATAGAGCAGGGATGGGCAAACTTGCTGGAGGGCCACTGTCCTGCAGAGTTTAGCACCAACCCTAATCAAACACAACTGAACCAACTAATCAATGTCAGGTGAGTTTTATCAGCAAAACAAAACTCTGCAAGACAGTGGACCTCCAGTGGCCTGTTGCATGAAGCAAGTTGAACAAACTCTGAGTTTCAGAGTAGGTTTAGAGTTGACAAATACAGATAAATAAAAAAAAAGATCAGGATCAGATGCTGCACAATGCTCGGTATAAACTTTCTCTGTCAACTCAGGTTTAATCCAGAGTTTGCGATTAACTCTGAAGCGCGTGCACCTGAAAGTGTGACATGTAAAACAGCCAATCACATGGAACATGCAGAGCATCCTTTAGATTCACTTCTCGCGAGATAGCCGTGCAATTCACTTCTCTTCTGATAATTGATCGTTATGAAAAATATCATGAAATTAAATGCATTTACAAGGCAGGAATAAACACTGCTGCAGTGAAGGTTTGAGAAAGCAGCTGAAAGAAAATATCTGACTATATCAATGCATGTGAATCAAAGAAATATGGCTAAAAATGTATAATATAATAATTTATATTAGATTCACAGAGAGCTCAAATGAATACACATGAATAAAAGCAAAGAGAAATATGAATTGTCAAGTAATATAATAATTATATGAATATACTATTATATGAATTATACATAACTCATATAATATTAATATAATACATAATTAGCAGCAAAAGATGAGCAATTTTGTCTCTAAAATGTTTTCACTATAAACTGATTTAATTTGGATCGAGAGATACAGGGGGAGTGTCTTTATTGCATCAGATACGTGTCACTTTACTCATAGCTGATTGGGCCAGTTTGGGATTGCGATCTCAAACCCAGAATAAATCCTGCTCCCGAGCAGGTTAGCCGTGTAGCAAGTTACCATAGCAATGAACCCCGCTAAAAATCAATCCACCTTCATAAGCCCAAAAAAACAGAGTTTACTCAAACTAATCTTGAATTTACCTGGGTAACTGAAACCGGCTTTGTGCAACAGGCCACTGGACTGAGTTTGCCCATCCCTGTTGAGCATGTAAATGTCACAGATTGACCTTTTGGTTAAATAGGAAAAAATACAAACAAAGTCCCATTTTAACAAATGTTAGGTAAATTGTATAAAAGTTTTGTCACATAATACTGTACCTAAAGTACCTGTGTTTTACTACCTTTATGTAGTAAAATCTAAATTTACTGTTTTTAAAGGGGCTGTTACATTTTTTTTATTATTATTTCAATAAGTTCCATGAGGTTCACTTATGTTAATAACATTTTATATTAAAAAAATGAAAAAGAAAACATTGTCCATATTAAAACCATAATTTACAATAGATTATGAAATAGCTTACGGTTTGCATTGTAGCTGCTTCATTTTTCAACAAAAGTTTTTTTGCTAACTCTCCATTATACTGTCTCATTTACAATCTGGGGTAAAATGCTCAATGCAAACATAGCCTATAATCCTCTGCAGCGATCCAGAACGCCATTAAAGACCCCCTGTGGTGGAAATTAAGTTTTTAAATGTTGTCTATATGTCTTGTGTGGTATTTAATATGTTTTAAGACAAACCATGTGCAAATTCATCAGTCAACACCATTGCTGAATAGGCTTATTTTCTTTTTAAAACTAGTGTACCAAAGTGTCTCAAAAACATGGTTTGAAATTGCCCCAATCCTACCATCACAAGCTTGTAAACAAACCAGTCAATGTGCAGGGCAGGGATTTCCTAACATTATTTCTAAGGATGCTGATTTTTAGAAGGCAGCTGTCTGACTCTGAGATGGTGAAAAGAAAATGGTTTGTGCAACAAATTATTAGCTGTTTGACGACAGTCAAGCCAAAGGCTAATCATATCAATTACAATTATGTGTCACTTTTATTCAAATTCTGAATTATATAGACTAGAAAGCATGTAAACAGCACTCACTTTATAATCACGAAAAAACTGTCACTCATCTCAGTTTGCAATCTCACAAAGTTCCATTATAATCAATGAGGTTGTCTACACTGCACAAGGAATCTCTTATTTACATTGTTTCTACACTTTGATAGTGAGAGGATTCGCGAGTGTGCAGAACTCCGCACTGAACAAAAATGTTGGCATTTTGAGTGGTGAGTGGATTCTGACTAAACCCCTGATTGGTGACATGCGTTCAAGAGATCAACAACTGGCTACATTGCTCACTGTTACAAAAACACGTAGTAAATAGAAACATTTGGTGTTCTCCAAAGCGCAAACACAAATACACACTGGAGCATTTACCAAATTTGTTTAGTCAATATGATATTACAGTATCAACTGAGGGTGCTCTTGCTTTATTAAACCAATTTTCCACTTGCCATAGTGTAGCATTTACTACAGTTTACTGAGTGGATCAGGGAGTATGAGCTGGTGCGACTGAGTGGAGGCGGGGACCAGTGGTGGTAAGAGTACTGAAAATTTGTACTTAAGTACAAGTACTGTTACAAGTACTGAAATATTACTCAATTACACGTAAGAGTACTGGAGTCAAAAAAGTACTCAAGTAAAAGTACAAAATATTGTTCTCAAAAGCTACTCAAAGTACTAAAAATATTAATTACTTTTTAGCCGGCAATATTTAATAAATTATGAAAAAATATTCAATCAAATCATAAATCTAAGTAGAAAATAGCTACTTTAAACAAAGCACTTTCACCTCATTGATGAAGTGCATGAATTAGTGGTCACAATACTGGAATTTCTAACTTCAGTTCAATACCTTGAAAATGATCAGTATTCAGTATAATTTTAAAACCACCACATACTGTATATAATAGATATTTAATATCTAGCTAACTTTTCTGTCCATCCATTTTGTCAAGGCAATCATTATTTTCAAGCTTCAAAAAGTGCAAGATTCGTAACAGTAATCAAGCGGTTTAATTCAATAATTCAAAAACCTTTGTAATGAAAATACGCCATAGAAACCTGCGGGTATGATTAAAATTATGCGCAATTCCTGCAATCTCGTGCTGACATTCAGGCTCTGTAACTGAAATGTGTGAGTGACAGGAGGGGGCGGGTGTATCAGACTTGTTGTCGGAGGAATGAGGGAATGAAAACACGCCACTAGTAGGCTAAAATATCAGGGTTTTCATTGGTCCATTTATGAACGGATTTCTTTATTGTCTACCGATATGCCGATGTTCTGAAATATTTGATGTCTGAGATTTTCTATGACACTGGGCGGAGCTTACATGAATATTAACGAGTTTCCTGTTTTGTGTTAAAGCAATTCTGAAAATGTTAGTGCATGCTCATGTTTCAGCATTAAACAAAGTCAAGCTTATATTCAATCTGTTATTGATGCACAATATTTTATATATGCTATATATTGTGTTTATGGCGTGTCATGTGTTAGCTATGTTTGATATGAACACAGCCAATGATTCGCAAGAGGTGTCGTTAGGATTCGCTAAACGAGACAATAGGGTTTTAAGAAGTCTATTTTTGTTGTTTCTGTTTTACATGGTCTTTAAAGCTTATAGTTTTAAAAGTTTGCTTAAATGTATGGTAGCATAATAATAATAATTGTAAACTCCTGGTGAAGGCAGCAGTAAACTTTCCTAGTTTGCAGAAGCACTTCTAATCTAGGTAGACTTGAATTTGTTATATGTTTCCAAAATTGCACACATGCATGAAAACATGTTAATGTACTTTAAATATAGTTTAATGATTATCCAAATAGGCCATGATGAATTATGCATTTGATGACTAATATAATGTCTAGCTAATATAACCTTGATTCGTTCCCAAATAAGATGACTTTTGCCAATAAATATCCCTGTACACCAGACAAAGTGTCTGAATGTGTCAGTAGCAAAGGCTGGTATCACTGAGACTGCATGAGCAGACCAAACTTTCATTTGTCTGAGATCACAAGACCCTGTGCAAAGTGTGTTAATGTGTGTTTAAATAAAGTGTTTTTGCTAATTATATGTCATATACATCATGACTTCTCATTTGTGAATAAAATTGCAACACAGAAGCAGTTGCTCTTTTTTATTCAGAATGAAACTACTCTCATTATTTACTTTCATCTTTGATATTACAGATATGCAAATTACTACATGCAAATTACAATACTTACTACAGTACTTATTACAATGCTTATTTTAGCTGCTAAATAAATGACATTAAAATTTAAACATTTTAATTGTTGTGGAAAGCTTGAAGAATACAACTAAAACATTTCATTGTGAATACTGCAGGTTTGCCCATTTCACAACTTAGTTCCATATCACCACTGTGTTAAATTGAATCCTGATTCACAGTGCATAATATTTTATCCACATTAAAATGTTTTGTCAATGAAATGCATCATTTTGTGGGAAAAAAGATCGAGAAAGTATCATTATAATATGAAAAAAATAAATAAATAATAACACTTCACTTTAGGATTTAATAAAGTCTTATTTACCAACTGAGCAAGCAATTAAGAAATGACAGAACAATCACAGCAGTGTGTATATATGTCTGATTATCCACATAATAACAATATTCCTCATACTTTTTCCAATTATGTCTTCTCCATATAAATATTTGTAAATAAAACCTGCATTAGCAACTTTTAGTTTTGTAGCTGATCAATTTAACCACTTCAATTTTAACATTTTAATTGTTGTGGAAAGATTGTAGAATTAAACTAAAACCTTGTGAAAGTGCTGCAGGGAAGATAGTCTCATCATGTTTCTATTCATATAGAGCATTGTGTGTTTTGCAGAAAAAGATAAAGAAGGTTTACATGCATGTCAAAAACATAAACATAAACCTAACTCTCAATAAATATGTTTTAAAAATAAAAATGTCTGGTTAAAGTTATGCAAGCCACCAACTGAGAAAGCAATAGGCAATGACAAAATAATCACAACTTAAACTTTTATTAGGCTATGCCACCACAGATACATTTATACAAGTTATCTTATCAAGTGAACTAAAAGAAAATCAAATCAAAACAGTTGTAGCCCATACTAGTTTTTGCACTCAAATTTTCAGTGGCGCTTTAACACAAAAACTATATATTGAATAAAACTCGTGAATATTCATGTAAGCTCCGTCCAGTGTCACCCAAAATCTCAGAACACCGGTCAAAGGTTTGAATATTCAAATTGTTGCTGTACTCAGTAACGGCATGTGATTTTACAAGTAGCGAAGTAGATTACTTAGCTTAATTTGTACTTAAGTACAAGTAAAATTACAGATTTAAAAATGTACTCAAAAAAGTACAAAAACCCGGAAATAAAACTACTTAGTTACAGTAACGTGAGTAGTTGTAATTCATTATTTCCACCTCTGGCGGGGACTAATTTGCAAATTCATGGTCTGCGTATTCTAAATAAAGCAAAGGTGTAGTTACATTCAAGTTATTTTAAGGCATGAAGAAATTAGTTTCATGGGGGGAAAAAAATGTTTAAATACACTGTTAAAAATAAATGTAAATTTACAGGTATTGGTCTGTATTTTTTTACAGATTTTTTCTGTTTTCTCATTATACATTGAAATACCTGTTGTTTTACAGATATTTGGTGTAATTGAATTTTCAGCTATTAAATTTACAGGGAATTGCATGTATTTTAGCATTACATTAAATTTCTGTTTTTTAAAAGAAATGTTCTGTATTTTTTACAGAAAAATTTGTAATTTTACATAAAATGTTGATTAATATTTTACAGATTTTTTCTGTAAAAATAGAAAAAAAGGAATGAATGCATAACTACAGAAATATGCAGTCATTCAACATGTTTTTTTCTTCTTTCATTTAAGAGTAGCTAATGTGTTGGTTAAAGTTAGTTTTTTAAGGTTCAGTTATAGTATTGGTACATACAGTAGGTGTGTAGGCCTTCTATATATTATGCATTGTATTTACTAAAATTTTAACCTCATCTTGCAAATATGCTTATTTTGAAACTGCTGATTTGGCCTTGACTTATTCTCCCCTAAATTTTCTGAACACATCTATTATTGATATGTACATTTTATGTTTTTCCAAATCGAGTCATTTTCAAGAGACTGATAAGAGAGAATGCATCTTTCTTGTGAACAATTGACTGGTTAATACTATCTTTCTGTTTAACTGAAAAATAATAATAATAATAATAATAATTTCTATGCATACTGTGCTAGACTAACTGGAAATTGTCATTGTACTTATTGTTGCTTCCATTGTACTCCTTGTAGTCACATATATGTAAGAGTCATCATATATGCATAAAATAACAGCAATATTACAGTACAGAAGTATACAGTAATTGTCTTTTAATGTAGATGTTCTATATACTATGCTTGTATTTCCTATAATTTAAGTAAGTTGACATACAATGTCTTATATACAATGACTAATACTGTATGTGCATGCTTTGATTAAATGTATTCTGTACTATATTTTGTTAATTTAACAGATTGGTTGTAAAGGTTGCTATTATGCATTTCTAAGTAATTAATTCATAGATTGAAGTTGTGAGTGGTTCTGTAAAAATAAAGATTAATACTGTAAATTGCAAACATTTGTTTTGAATTTATGTGCTAATTACATTTTTATAAATAATTTCTTAGTTATTTTACATGGAAAATTATATTTTAAAAGTAAATAACTGTAGATGGACAGAGCAGCTTGATAAAATAACCCATAAAAACCTTTAATTTGCAGAGATTAACCTGAAAATTAGTTGTTTTCTATGTAATCTGACATAATTTATCAGTTTTTTCATGGTTTAATAAACAATTATCAACAGTAAAATACTGTAATTTTATGAATTTTGACTGTAAAGTCTGTTCTGTATTTTTACAGTTTTTGCATGTAATTTTGTGAAATGGTTATTTGCTGTAATTTTATGGGATTTCTCTGGAAACTCTGCTGCCAGACTTTTTACCGTTTTTTTACAGGATTTTTTTTTACAGTGTATGTCATTTTGATTATCAAAGATGAGTTACGGTATAAAGTTATTGATTGCAGGGGGACTTTAAAAAATAAACCATCAACGCAAACAAGCTTTAAACCAGACATGTCAAAGTGAACATTCTTTTACTCCATTTGTCCTACTGTCAGCAAACTAAAGCACGTGGAGTACATCACAATTGAATGGGGATCTGAATACTGCATCCAGAGTAGATAGTGTCATTTATTATAATAATTATATTTTTATTATAATATTATAATAACGACACAACACTTGCGCCAGGTGTTAAGCTTCTGAACGCCAGTGGGCGGGGCCAATGGTGCAATAATGTATAACTATTCGTTAATGTCTTGCTCTAGGGGCAGTCATATGCATAGTATTTGCCACAAATCACACGTCACAAATCCCACAATATCCAAACAAATAGATTTTAGAATATGGTAAAAAAATAAAAAAAATACTTTGTTTATAATGAAGAGAATGTTTTAAGCTATGAAACTTGGATGTTTTAATGATACACTTGTGTCAAAAGATCAAGAAAATTTGTGTGTCATGACCCCTTACAAAGCAGACATTCTTTCTAAAAAGATCACTGAAATAGCTTGATGAGTGCAGATTTCTTTTCTGTGTTGACTTATTTCCTATTGAAACTGAAGTAGGGAGGAAAACTGTAACTAAATAGTTTTATTTCCGGGTTTTTGTACTTTTTTGAGTACATTTTTAAATCTGTAAGGGATATTTTTATTCTAGAAACTTCTCAATAGGACAGATAATAAAAATAAATTATAAATAAAAATTGTACAACCATGAATGGAAGTCATCAATATGTTTGGTTTGTTTTGTAGGAAGATAATAACCATACTTTTAAAAACATTTTTTACATACAGATAGATAGCTATTGACTAGCTATCAACTTTTTGTTTTGTGTGAACTCAAAACAAAAGAAAGTGCTAAATACTAAATTTTACTGAACTAATTATTTTAGTATATGTCTGTGGGTTTACAGTGCATATTTGTAAGATGAACCATGATCTTTTTGATCAGGTTGTCTAACCAAACCTTTTATATTTAACAATGAAACTTACCAGGCATGAAATTCATCACCACCATAAAGCTTCATTAAAAGCTGAGGTCAGCCGTGCAGCATTAAGTCTGTTCTCTGATGACGAGAATTCACTAAGGACTGTTGGGACATTAAAGGCCAAGGCCTGTAGAATTTAAACAACAGCACAAATATGTTCTGCCACAAAACAGTTCATAACATCATTAGCAATTAACAGTGTATGAATGAATCCCTCATTTACACTACAAAAACACACTGTCAACATCAACTGAGAAATGACTGATACACTTTTCAATACTATGAATTTTTTTATTAGGTGGAAAATATTCAGTATACATATTGATTACACTTTTTGAGTTGTGATGAGTGTTTGTACATCATCTGTGATTGGAATTTGATTCACAAAGTGATTCACATAGATTTGTCGTCGTGTGAAGACAACCAAAACAGCATGCAGGTAGACACACATATGCACAAACACAGCTCTTTATGTGTTAAAGTTAAAGCCACAGCTGGGGTCCGTGTCACAGATCCCCCCATAAACCCCTCATGTGCCACTCAACGCCCCTTAAACACAAGGCTGCAGTCGTTTCCCCTTCAACACGAAATCACACACTCAGGTTAACACACATTTTTAATCACATGTGTTGGTTAATGTGTCACTCACAGAGGCTTAAAAAAGCGAGTACTGTGGGAATTGTAAAAAGCAGCACTTTCTTTTAAGACAGTATAGTAAAATAATGGTTAATATTGTTATTATTATTATTATTATTATTATTGTTATTTGTGGATGTTGAACACTTTCTTATTTATGATGTAAAATGATTGCTAGAATACCCTGCATTACCCTGACTTGACATTTGTCAACATTTCATGTAAATAGTTTTTTGTCATTTTTATTGGTTATTGTGTATACCAAGATATTTTGTTATTTAGTTATATAGTAATACTGTGTTATTTTAGTGTCATAGGTCATAGCATATGTTGTAGCATTTTACATTCATGTTTACTGGCCAAAAGCAATTACAAATGCCAGTTTTTGTGATGTGAGTTCACCTTCCTGTGGTAATACTGTGGTTATCAGTGCTTTTTGTAGTGTCAAGCAGATTTATGTTAAAAAATGTGTTTGTATACTAATCCAATTTGTTTGCCAAACTGTAAAATATAGTAATTCAAGTGCAATATAATTATTAATGCTTCAAATCATATGTTTTCAAACGTAACTCAATAAGTACCTCATTAAAAAAACGAAAAAACAAAACAAAAAAACCAAACAAAAAAAACACATGAACAACAGATCCTGCATCCCCTATAGATCAAACACACAGAGATACACACACCCACGTGTAAGAACAACAGAACAACAGTAAATGCAATAGTACTGGATGATTGTATGATGAAAGATTGTGTACTTTTCTCATCTCCCCTCCACAGTGCCAGCGTGCACGATTAAATAAAACCTTGCCTGAGTTTCACTAAATGCATTAAGCAATCAGATTCCCTAGACAGAGATTAAGGGACTAGCCTCATCAGATTGGATTACTCAGGACAGTGCGCTCACTCTAACACTGCTGTCTCACTGAGGAGCAGCACTTGGACACTCACATGTCCTTTATTGCGTCTTGATTTTGTCTAATTTCACATGGCTTTCAATCATTTCTTGTGTGAGAGGAGAGGAATGGGGGGGGGGGGGGGGGGAGATGATGTTTAAGGTTCAAGCCCTGCAGCAAAGAGCTGTGATACTGTAATGATGATGGATCGCAAGAATGATTGACATCACACCACATTCGACAAGAGCCACAGGTCTACAGCACAGATTAAAATATGGAGCACTCAAAAGAAAAAAGGAGCAGAAATGCAATCAGAAACCGAACTTTAGGATGTTTAAGATCAGCGAGAAAGTGAAAAAGTGTGTGTGGTTTTGCTTAGCTATAATTTGGTGACAAAATGTGATATCTGTCAAATCTTCCTCTTGAGACATCTGAGGACGTCCTCAGTGAGAAAAAAAAAAGTTTCATTATTTAAATAACTAAAACACCTAAGATTATATATACAGCTATGGAAAAAATTAAGAGACCACTTAACATTGATTTCTGAACTTGGAGTGGTCTCTTAATTTTTTCCATAGCTGTATATATAATATATATATAT